>NC_050198.1:62824826-63108289 GCF_004126475.2 Phyllostomus discolor | reverse complement strand
ATGGAAAGACCCACAGGGTCCCAGAACATACACTAAACCAACCACACATGAATAAGCACCAGAAGGGCTCAGTTTTCTTGTGGGTAGTGACTAGTGGGTAGAGGAAGTGACTGAAACCAGCCAAGACCTGAGCAAGCACTATTGTTCCTTCTAAGATGTTCTCTCCCACATACAGCACTGCTACACAGTGATTTGGGTTGCCTCACCCCAGCAAATACCTAAGACTCCACCTCTTACTATGTAACAGGTGCACAGAGAAAAAAAAATGCCCCTAATCAAAGAACAGATCAAAGTTCCAGAAAAAAATACAAGTAAGTGATGAAAAGACAGCCAACCTATCAGATGCAGAATCCAAAACCCTGGTGATAAATATGCTCACAGAAATGATTCACTGTGTTCACAAAGTAGAGGAAACAGTGAAGGCTACAAAAAGTGAAATAAAGGAAAATGTACAGGGAACCAATAGTGAAGGGAAGGAAAGTGGGACTCAAATAAATGGTTTGGAGCAGAAGGAAGATATAAAGTTTCCACCAGAACATAACAAATAAACAAGAATTTAAAAAAATGAGGAGAGGCTTAGGAATCTCCCAGACAACTTGAAACATTCCAATGTCTGAATAATAGGGGTGCCAGAAGGAGAAGAGGAAGAGGAAGAAATGAAAAATTATTTGAAAACATAATGAAGGAAAACTTCTCTAATCTGGCAAAGGAAATAAACTTCCAGGCAGTCTGAGAAACTCAGAGAGTCCCCCCAAAAATGGACCCCAAAAAGCACACACCAAGGCACATCATAATCATATCACCCAAAATTAAAGATAAGGAAAGAGTCTTAAAAGTAGCAAGAGGAAAGAAGACAGTTACTTACAAAGGAGTTCCCATAAGACTATCAGTTGATTTCTTGAAAGAAATCTTGAAGGGAAGAAGGGGCTGGAAAGAAGTATTCAAAGGCATGAAAGGCAAGGACCAACATCTAAGATTACTCTATCCAGCAAAGCTATCATTTAGAATGGAAGGGCAGATAAAGTGCTTCCCAGATAAAGTCAAGTTAAAGGAGTTCATTACCAACAAGTCCTTGTTATATGAAATGTTAAAGGGACTATCTAAGAAAAAGAAGATCCAAACTATGAACAAAAAAAAAAAATGACAAAGCTCACAAGTATCACAACTGAACCAATAAATAAATAAATAAATAAGCACCTAAGGAAACAACTAGCACAGGAACAGATTCACAAAAATAGAGATCACATGGAAGATTATCAGTGGGGAGTGGGAGCTGGGAGAATAGAGGAATAGGTATAGGAAATAAGAAGCATAAATGGTAGGTACAAAATAGGATGAGGTTGAGAATAGTATGGGAAATGGAGAAGCCAAAGAACTTATGTGTATGACCCATGGACATGAACTAAGGTGGGAGAATGATGGTGGGAGGGTGTATAGGGTGGAGGGGAATAAAGGGGAGAAAAAATAGGACAATTGTAATAGCATAATCAATAAAATATATTTAAAATAATAAAATAAAATGCATGGTGAATATATTCTTAATTTTCATTTGTATGATAAAATTTTGTTAGTTTTCTATTTAGTAATTTTCAATAAATGCATTTGTAGGATATAAACTATTCGACTTTATAATACACTTTACATTTTGGATAAAGAATCTATCAATGATGTATTATGATTATTAAAACTTTTCTGCTTAAGTCCCACTAGATAATATTCTATAGATCATAAGTGTACTGTTTTGCATGTACTTTGTGTTTTGTTCGTACATTAAATGAAATTGCATCTCAAACTTGAAAATGGCTCCTAAGTCGTGGTATTTATGTCTGCCAGATACACAAATGGGCTATTAGATTTTGCTATTTTCTCAAGAAAAATTTTTCTTAATGTATCTGTGTAAACCATTTTAACTACAGTTGAAGTTACAATAGAAGCACACATTTTCTTCCTCCTTTCAGTTGAAGCAGAGATTGACCACGGGATTTCTTGCGTCATACAATATTGCATGTATAGTAGTAGATCTGTTCCGTAGCTTTTGAAAAAAATATACTTTAGAATAAGAGAACCTATAGAAATTAAATCTAGATATCTGCTTTTTAGAAAGTCTTTGGCAAGTAAAGGCAAGCTGCACTTTTTTAAATGAACACTTTATTTCCTTTTAAAGGCTAAATATAAATTGATTTCAAGACATCCTTACAGCTTAAGTAGTTACATTCATCAGACACTTGTGAGGATTCTGACAGAGATTAAAAATATGCTAGCAACCTTTGTTTATTGGGCACTTATGTAATTATTTAAATGTTGGCAGCATAGTGGAGGACGAAGTACCTGGTTCTGCAGTTTACACAATCTGGATTGGAATAATGAAAACCCACCACTAATAAGCCATATGCTCCTATTCAAGTAAAATTCTTGCTGAGGCTTGATTTACCATCTCTAAAACTGACTCAGAAGGAAGTGCCCATCAGTAAATGAGTGGATCAAACAACTATAGTACATTTACACAATGGAATACTATGCAGAAGAAAGAATTAAGGAGCTACCACCCTTTGTGACAGCATGGATGGAACTGAGGAGCATTATGCTAAGTGAAATAAGCCAGGCAGTTAAAGACATATATCATACGATCTCACGTATAAGTGGAACCTAATCAACAAAACAAACAAGCAAGCACAATAGATCCAGAGACATTGAAATGAAGAGCAAACTGACAGTAACCAGAGGGGATGAATGAGGGTCATAATGGATAAAAGAAGGGGGAGGGTGATCAAGGAACATGTATACAGGACCCTTGGACAAAGCCAAAGCGGGGTAGGACTCAAGGTGGGAAGTGGAGGTTGGTCAGGTGGGGAAGGCTGTTAGAGGATAGAGACAACTGTAAAAATAAATAAAAAATATATTTAGTAACAATAAAATAAGGAATAGATGTGATGTTATATTTAGAAGTTCATTGTAATTGCTATAAAGATTTTGAAACTAAATCTAGTAATTTCTTGAGACAGATAATATGATCACTACATATATTATACTAAGTGTGCATATCTCCCCACATCTCTTTCTCTATAGTAATTCATATTAAAACAACAAAAAATGAAACCTTTTATACATAGGACTTACAATATCATAATACATCAATGGGATGAATCTATAGCTATACAGGCTGCACTATTTATAATTTTTTTGTGATTTTTGTGAAATGGAGATTGTCCCAAGATTAAACAAGTAGGTGGGAGGATAGTTATCACTAGTAGGTGAGTTGTTTTTCCCCATGTTTAAAACTATAAATATAATATTTTTGAAAAGAAACAAGCCTTTTGTTATTTGAATTGAGTAACATATTGTACCATACAGAGAAACAATTTGTAACTATGAAATGCATATGCAGTTTATTACATGACTTCTATTGTTTGAGTTTCTCAAATCTATAAGGCAAATATGTCTTGAAGAGCCAACTGAGGATCCTCAATCTACTTTTCATTCTAAAACAGTATCAAAGCATGGTTTTGAACACACTCAAGTTTAATTCATACCAAGTGGAATTTGGGAAACTTTTCAGCTGAGAATATAATTTATAAATACAAACCTTTCTCATTATGTAAATAATACATGCCACTTAAGAGATAACTAAAGATGTTGTTTTAAAAAAATATTTGCTAGTATCTCCATAAAATATCATAAAATATGTGGTATGTCTGAGTTCAAGCTTTGTACTTAGGGTTAGCCAAGGGTAGAGTATGGAAATGAGAATTGAGTAACATTTTAAATTCACATTACTTCTATAGATGAGAAGGTTAGTAGACAGGTAGAGTCACTTTAAGTATAAGGTTTAGATTGTGTCTAAAATTTACAGCCATTCAATTTGTTTAGACATATTCCTTTCTCAATCATTTCTTATTGTTATCCTATTACAGCTGTCTCAATTTTTCCACCTTTGCCCTCCTTCGCCCATCCCAACCTCCACTCCCACTGTCCATTTCCACACTGTTATCTATGTCCATGGGTCATTCATACATGTTCTTTTGTGTAGTCCCTTCTTCTTCTTTCCATGGCAGTCCCACTCCCACCTCCCTTCTATTCATTTGAAGTCTGCTCCATGATTCCATGCTTATGGTTCTGCTTTGTTCATTAGTTTATTTGGATCTTTGGATTCCAATCACAGGTAAGATCATATGGTATTTGTTTTTCACTGACAGGCTTATTTCACTTAGCATAATCTCCAGTTCCATCTATGTTGTCACAAAAGATAGGATTTCCTTCTTCTGTTCTGCCATGTATGTATACCATTGTGTAAATATACCACAGTTTTTTAATCCACTAATTTACTGATGGGCACTTAGGCTGTTTCTAGCACTTGGTTATTGTAAATAATGCTGCTATGAACATTGGGGTGCATAGGTTCTTTGAATTGGTGTTTCAGGATTATTAGGGTATAATCTCAGCAGTGGAATCATTGGATCAAAAGGCAGTTCTGTTTTTAGTTTTTTTTTGACAAAATTCCATATTATTTTCCACAGTGGCTGCACCAGTCTGCATTCCCACCAACAGTGTACTAGGGTTCCCTTTTCTCCACAACCTCACCAGCAATTGTTTATTTGTTTACTGTTGTTCAAGAACTGTTGTCTCTATTTTCCACCCATCACTTCTCCACCCCACCCATCCCTAACCTTGATGCTATCTCCCTTGGCTTTGTCCTTTATATATGCTCCTTAGTTTGGACATTCCCCTTATTTCCCCTGTTATCCCCCTCCACTTTCGTCTTTGGTCAGTATCAGTTTGTTTTTAATTTCAATGTCTCTGGTTATATTTTTCTTCCTTGTTTGTTTTGTTGATTAGGGTCCACTAGTAGGTGAGGTCATGTGATATCTGTCTTTCACTGCCTGGCTTATTTCACATAACATAATGCTCTCCAGATCCTTCCATGCTGTCATGAAAGGTAGGAGCTCCTTCTTCTGTGTAGTATTCCATAGTGTAAATGTACCATAGTTTTTGATCCATTCATTTCCTGATGGACACTTAGGTTGCTTCCAACACTTGGCTATTGTAAATTGTGCTGCTATGAACGCTAGGGAATTCAGGTTCTTTTGAATTGCTGTTTCAGGATTATTAGGGTATAATCCAGGCAAGAGAGTTGCTGGGTCAAAAGTCAGTTCCATTTTTAGTTTTCTGAGGAAATTCCACACTGCTTTTTACAGTGGCTACACCAGTCTGCATTCCTACTAACAGTGTACTAGGGTTCCTGTTTTTGCCACAACCTCTCTAGCTCTTGTTGTATGTTGATTTGTTTATGATAGCCATTCTGACTGTTGTGAAGTGGTATCTGATTGTGGTTTTAGTTTGCATGTCTTTGATGAATAGTGATGCTGAGCATCCTTTCATATGTCTCTGGGCCCTCTGTATGTACTCCTTGGAGAAGTGTCTGTTCAAGTACTTTGCCCATTTTATTCTATTTTATCATTTTAATTGTTATTCAAGTACAGTTTTCTGCCTTTTACTTCCATCCCATCCAATCCCACCCCCAACCCTCACCACCTTCCTCCTTCTTCCACCCTCCCCTTGTTTCCATCCATGTGTCCTTTGTACTTGTTCCTGCAAACCCTTCACACTTTTCCCCTGAAATTCCTTCCCCTCTCCCCTCTGATCACTGTCAGCCTGATCTCTATTTCAGTGTATTTGTTTATATTTTGCTTTTTTGTTTGTTCTGTTAATTAGGTTCCTGTTAAAGGTGAGATAATATGGCATTTGACTTTCACCTCCTGTCTTATTTTGCTTAGCATAATGCCTTTGCCCATTTTTTAATTGGGTTGTTCATCTTCCTGGAGTGGAGTCATGTGAGCTCTTTATATATGTTGGAGATCAATTCTTAGTCCAAGGTATCATTTGCAAATGCATTTTATCATAAGGCTGGTTCCCTTTTCATTTTGCAATTTTTTTTGGCTGTGAGGAAGATTTTTATTTTCATACAGTCCCATTTGTTTATTTTTTCCTTTGCATCCTTTGTTCTAGGGGACATATTGGTGACACTATTCCTGCATGGAATATCAGAGATTTTCCTGCCTATATTCTCCCTTAGGACTTCTATGGTGTTGCAACTTTTATTTAAGTTTTTTGTGCATCTTGAGTTTATTTTGATGTATGGTATATGTTGGTTGAATTATCCAGATCTCTCAACACTATTTGTCGAAGAGGCTATTTTTACTCCATTTTCTGCTCCTGCCCTATTTTTGAATATTAGTTAACCATAGAGGTATGGGTTTACTTCCAAGCTCTCTGTTCTGTTCCATTGATCTATGTGTCTGTTCTTATGCCAGTATATGACTGTTTTGATTACGGTGTCCTTGTAATGTAGTTTGGTATCAGTAATCATGATACCTCCTACTTTGTTCTTCTTTCTCAGAATCCCTGCAGGTATTTGGGCTTGTTTATGGTACCATATAATTTTTTGAAGTGTTTGTTCTATATCTGTGAAATGTGTCATTGGTATTTTAAAAGGGATTGCTTTGAATCTACAAATAGCTTTGGTTAGTGTGAATAGTTTGATGATGTTAATTTGTCCAATCCAAAAACAAAGTATATGTTTCAATTTTTGTGTTTCTTCCTTAATTTCTTTCTTCAGTGTTGTGTGCTTTTCTGAGTACAGATTTATTCCTAGGTATTTTATTTTTCTTGTTGCTGTATCAAATGTGACTTTTTTCCTGATTTCTGTTTCTGGTATTTTATTGTTGGTGTACAAAAATGTCTTTGATTTCTGAATATTGACTTTGTATTCTGCTATTTTCCAAATTCACTTTTTAGGTTGAGTAGTTTTTGTAGAGTCTATAGGGTTTCTATGTACACTATTATGTCATCTGCAAAAAAAAAATGGCAGTTTTACTTTCTCCTTTCCAATTTGGATGCATTTTATTTCTTTTTGTCTGAGCGTTGTGAATTGGACTTCCAATACTATGTTGAATAGGAGTGGTGAAAGTGTACATCCTTGTCTTATTCCTGATCTTCATGGGATAGCTTTTAGTTTTTGTTCATTGAATATGCTATTCATTGTACGTTTCTCAATGTATAGCCTTTATTATCTTGAGGTTTGCTCCCTCTAGTCCTACTTTGGTGAATATTTACATCATAAATGGTGCTGTGCCTTATCAAATGCCTTTTCCACAGCTATTGAAATGATCATGTGATTTTGTCTTTCCTTCTGTTTATGTGATTTATTATGTTTATTGATTTGTGAATATTGTACCAGCTTTGCATCCTTGGAATGAATCCTACTTGATTATGGTGTATGGTCTTATAATGTATTGCTGGTTGTGGCTTGCCAATATTTTGTTAAGGATTTTAGCATGTATATTCATCAATAATATTGACCTGTAGTTTTCTTTATTTGTTGTGTCTGTATCTGGTTTGGGGATAAGGATGGCTCTAGCCCCACAAAAAGATTTTGGGAGCCTTCCTTCTTGAATTTTTGGAATAGTCTGAGAAAGATAGGGATTAGCTCTTCCTTAAATGTTTTGTAAAATTCTCCTTTGAAACCATCTAGTCCACGACTTTTGTCTGCGAGGAGTTTTTTGATTACTGGTTCAATTTCACCAGCTGTTTTCAGTCTGTTCCAGCTTTCTGCTTCTTCTTGATTTGGTTTGAACATTTTATTTTTTCTAGAAATTTCTCTATTTTACCCAGGTTTTCAAAACACTTGGTGTATAGTTGTTTGGAGTAATTTCTTACAATCCTTTGCATTTCTGTGGTATCAGTTGTAATCTTTCCTCTTCCATTTCTGATTTTAATTATTTAGGTCATCAGTCTTTTTTTCTCAGTGAGTCTAGTCAGAGGCTTTTTGTTTGGTTTATCTTTTCAGAAAACCAATTCTGTATTGACTGATCCTTTGAATTGTTTTAATCTCTATGTCATTTTATTCTGCTCTGGTATTTGCAATTTTCTTCCTTCTCACTCTGGACTTTGTTGTTGTTCCTTTATTCAGTATAGATGTAGGATCAGGTTGTTGATATTTTATTTGCAAGATATATCCATTTTTGACAGTTGGATGTTAAAATACCCTAGTATAAGTGTGTTGCTTTCTATATCTTTCTTCAAGTCCTCCAATATTTTCCTTATATATTTGATTGCTCCTATGTTGGGTGCATGTAAGTTTATAATGTTTATATCTTCTTGGTGGATTTTTCCCTTGGGTATTATGAAGTGTCCTTCTGTGTCTTTTTTTATGACCTTTGTTTTGAATTTTTTCATTTGATATAAGTATTGCTACCCATGGTTTCTTTTTTTCCTGTTCATTTTGCTTGGAATATTTTTTTTTTTCCTATCCCATCACTTTCAGTCTGTGTAGGCTTTTTTTTTTTTTTTCCTGACATGGATCTCTTGTATGAAGCATATGTGTGGGTCATGTTTTGTTATCCATTCAGCTACCCTATGTCTTTAATGGAGTATTTAAGCCATTTACATTTAAGGTTATTAATGATAGGTACTTATTCAATTTGCCCCCAGTTACCTGTATTCCTCTCTCTCATACCCCTTTTCTTCCTCTTCTTACAATTATCCCTGTAGCATATCGTGCAGTGCTGGTTTTGTGTAGGTGTATTATTTTAGCATTCTTTTGTTTGGGAAACTCCTTTCAGCTTCCATTTTATTTGAGAGCCTTGCTGGGTATACTAATCTTGGTTTCTGCCATTCTCTTTCAGGTTGTAGTGCTTTTTGTGTGTGTGTGTGTGTTTGTTTTGTTTTGTTTTGTTTTTGCTTTAGAAATCAGTTCCTAACCTTGTCGGAGCTCCCTTGTATGTTATTTCCTGTTTCTCCCTTGTTTCCTTTAAGATTCTGTCTTTGTCTTTGAATGTTGCTATTTTAATTATGATGTGTGTTGGGGTAGGCCTCTTTGTGTTCCTCTTGATTGGGACTTTCTGTGATTCCTGAAATTCCTTGGCTTTTCCTTTCTCCTGGTTAGGGAAGTTTTCTGGCATTACTTTTTCAAGCAGGCTTTTTATTCCTTGCTCCTCTTTTTCTCATTCTGCTATTCCAATTATTGGAATGCTGTTGCTTTTCATGTTGTGACACACTTCTCTTAATACATATTCATATTTTTTTAGTCTTTTTTTCATGCAGGTGCTCTACCCATGTATTTATTTCTACCTTGTCTTGCAGTTCACTAATTGAGTCCAGTGCTTCATCCAGCTTGCTTATAATTCCTTCTTGTGTTGGATTCATTTTTCTGTATGTATCGGTACAGTTCTACAAACACCATTTATTGAAGAGGCTATCTTTACTCATTTGTATGCTCATCCTCCCTTTGTCAAATATTAATTGATGGTACAGTTTTGGGTTTATTTCTGGGTTGTCTTTTTTGTTCCATTGATCTGTTTGTCTGTTCTTATTCCAGTATCAGATTGTTTTAATTACAGTGGCTTATTTCAGTGACATAGTAGAGGTTTTTCAAATTAGGAAGAATAATGTTTGCCAGGTTTGGGGTTATAGGGATTTACTGGTAAAATGCATCAAGTTAAAAGTAAGAAAACAAGATTAAAGGAGCATTGAGATTGGCATATACTGAGCAGATAGCAGACAGAAAGAAACCTTGAAAATAAATACTTGGGAAAGTTTGGCATGTGTTAGTGAAATACTTTTTGATAGAAAGTAATTATTGTCTTAGTGGGGAAAAGGAGAAGCCATTATAGAGTTGCAGAAAGTGTGAACTACTCATAAGGAAAATAGCAGAATAGCCAGAAACCTCTGAAGGAGAAATAATCAAGCCCAAGATGGAATTTTTGGAGATTCACCTCTATAAGGATGGATTATTCTGTTGAAACAAAGAGCAAGAGAAAAAATAACAAAAACAAAAAATGGGGAATAATGGCATAGTAATTCAAGTTCCAATCTAGCAAGCTGATTTTATAAATCTCACACCACTCTACTTTTCTTCTCTATATACTACAGATAGCCCTAAGGTAGTAGATGGGATTTTGCTAATGAAGAGATCTCAGGTTTTGTAAATGCCACTTTAGTCATCATCAACAACAAAAAACAGTGTACCTTTAAATAGACATGTTTAACTGGCTGTTTTCAGTAATCCTATACCATGAGCAAGTGTGGATCTTTAAAACATAATGCTTCATGTTATTGATCAAACATGATTACCATTTCTTCAAGATACAATAGTCGCTTATACCCAGAAGTGATTACATAGTCCTCATCATTAGCTGCTAGTGTTACAAGCTGTATAAGCATCTTTAGTGGCAATGCTTCTTTGTTTATATTTTAAAAATATATTTTGTGTTCTTTTATTGTTATGAAGTTTGGAAATATATTCTTATTCAATTCAGAAAAGAAGCTAAAATACTTGACAGCAATTATATAGTCAAGGCACAACATAATTTTAGTTTCAGAAACTATGTGTGAAAGCTGATTTTTTTCCCTACTGTTAGAGATTTAGTCCCAGATTTACAGACAAACATTTGTGGGCATAACATGGGTAATTTCACACACAAATGACCAAATTTATATGCAGTTATCCTTTATGCATATGCAATTATATGCTTCTGAGTATATAACACATGTACATGCAATTTGGTAGGCATACTCATTACACTTTCTTTTGACAATTTGGTTTACATTGCAAGTGTACTTCACAGAAGAAAACTGAGATTTTTCCTGTTTGATAGTGCAATATCACTAATTATTTTTTCATATAGCATAATTTTTAATCAAGGATCTCAAATCCCATTAAATTATTAACCCAATCTTTCTAACAGCCTTATTATCTATGGATAATAAATGTAACAATTTCATTTTAGAAATTAAGCTTAAAATAGATCATGATTCAGAAGTTGCACTTCTACAAGTATTAACCACTTTCCATTGAAACTGCCTGACAAGTAGTTCTCTAGCATCTACTCTCTATCTATGCAAATGCAAACCTAAAAGAACAGTTATTACAAATGGCAACAAAATGAGCATAAACACAAGGTTTATTTTTTGTGGTCCTGCTAAGCCAAACTGTATTAATATTTTTGTATTGACAAAAAGCTTGCACTGTTCCCTTCTTAAAGCATAGATCAGCTAAGACATACTTTTAATAAGAGTGCTTGTTCACCTGGGGCATTTCTATGACATTTTCAAAACTAGGGAATCAGGCTTTCACTCACTTCATAGAAGTAAATTGTGTCTTTAAGTTTGCATGCATGTTTCTAAGCTGATGCAAGAGGTTTACTTGACCAATAACAGCTTAAACGTGGCTTCACATGTGGCTTTTGCACAAAACTGAAGACAGAATTATTTGTGGCTTTGATATCTTGGAATTAACATAGACAATTTTGAGTGTTTGTTGTAGCTCTTGTTGCAGTTAACTTATGTGTCCTTTTGTTTTTTTTTTTTAAAGATCTTATTTATTGTTTATTTTTAGAGAGGGAAAGGAGGGAGGGAGGGAGAGGGAGGGAGAGAGAGAGACATCAATGTGCGGTTGCTGGGGGTTCTGGCCTGCAACCCAGGCATGTACCCTGGCTGGGAATCGAACCTGGGACACTTTGGTTCCCAGCCCGTGCTCAATCCACTGAGCCAGGGCTTTATGTGTCCTTTTGTATTCCCACTTGACTTGCTATACTTGTCTACCAAGCCATCATGCAGTCTGTGCTGATAGTATTGCAGAGACAGAAAACTCAAGTTGTTTCACAGCAGAAAAACACAATTAGTTCTTGCAAGGATAAAAATTGTTAAGTTGATGCCTACTACGCAGAGGTTACAATTTGAAAATTTTTATGAAATCTATGGATTTTTTATATTAAGGCAAATTAAGGTAACTTAGAATGGCCTTTGCCCTGGCTGGCGTAGCTCAGTGGATTGAGCATGGGCTGCGAATCAAAGTGTCACAGGTTCAATTCCCAGTCAGGGCACATGCCTGGGTTGCAGGCCACAGCCCCCAACAACCGCATATTGATGTTTCTCTCTCTCTCTCTCTTTCTCCCTCCCTCCCCTCTCTAAAAATTAATAAATGGAATCTTTAAAAGAAAGCTTTAATTGGAAAAAAAGAATGGCCTTTAATTGAGGTATTATTAAGTAATAGTAATGGTAGCAGTAAAAATAAGAGTGATACTGCCAATAACAAAAACAGAAACATTTCCAAGCTCTATGGGATATGTTTTAAATAAATTGTCTCTTTTAATGCTAAGAGTGCTTCTGAGAGATATTTTAAACCACCTTTTTAAAACCAAATACATGCTTTTAAAAATATTTTAATTGTTGTTCAAGTACAATTTTCTATTTTTTTACTCCCATTCCAGCCTACCCACCTAGCCCTCCCCACCTCTCTCCCATTGCCACTCCCCTGAGTTTTTGTCCATGTGTCTTTTATATTTATTCTTGTAAATCCTTCCCCTTTTTGGGTCAAAAAACTATGGTACATTTACGCAATGGAATTCTATGCAGCTGAAAGAAAGAAGGAGCTCCTACCCTTTGCAACAGCATGGATGGAACAGAAAAGCATTATGTTAAGCAAAATAAGCCCAGTAGTGAAAGACAAATACCATATGATCTCACCTTTAGCAGAAATCTAATCAACAAAACAAACAAGCAAAATATAACCAAAGACACTGAAATAGAGAACAGGATGACAGTGTTAAACCACTTTTTACAGATGATCAAATGAGGGCTTAAAAAACTTGATTGTGGTAATAAAGCAAGTGAATAGCAGACCTGGGAGTAGTTCCAGTGTGCTCAAATATTAATGATAGGGATTTGAAAATGTATACAATTCTATTTCACACATATCTTTTTCATTCTTATGCAATTGCAGAAAATACAAGGGAAATTTTGTCACATAGTTGCCTATTTCTCAAAGTACCATTTAGAGAATGCAGTTTTTGTTGCTCATGCATTTAAAAATTAAATCATGCTAAATAGTATAAAAATACCACCTTGTGTAACAAGTCATGAATTAGAGATAGTATTGAACAGAATGATCTTATTTTGAAGAAAATTGCCATTTATTGATGACAAAAGAAAATTATTTGTCTTAAGGTGTGCATGTATTTCTGTTTTTGCATGCTGTATGTGCATCTAGATAAACCGGTACTGGAGAAAATTAGCCTTCTAAAGTACCTGACTCTGAGATTGTACCTCACATCTGCCAAAATGGCTATCATTAATAAATCAGTGAACAGTATACACTGGTGAAGAAGTGAGGGAAAGGGAATCCTAGGGTACTGTTGGTAGGAATGCAGAATAGTGCAGCCACTATGGAAAACAGTATGGAACTTCCTAAAAAAACTAAAAATGGAACTGCCTTTTGTCCCAGCAATTCCACTTCTGGGAATGTATCCTAAAAATCTTGAAACACCAATTCAAAAGAATATATGCACCCTTATGTTCATAGCACTGTTATTTACAATAGCTAAGATATAGAAATAGCCTAGTGCCCACCCATGCATGAGTGGATAAAAAGCTGTGATACATTTACATAATAGAATACAATACAGCAGTAAAAAAGAAGGTAATATTATCATTTGGACAGCAAGGATGGATTTGGAGTCTATTATATTGAGTAAAATGAGCCAGTGAATGAAAGACAAATACTATATGATCTCCCTTATAAGTGGAATCTAATGAACAAAACAAACTAAGGAGAAAAATAGAATCAGAAGCATAGAACCATGCCAAAGACTGACAGCTAAAGACAGAAGGTGGAGGTGAGGACTGGTTGAAAGAAGGTGAAGGGAATAGTCAAAGAAGATATATGCATGACACATGGACATGAATAATGGTGTGGGAATTGACCATGTGCATATGGTGTGGGCTGGTGGGGGGGACAAAGGGAAAAATTGGGACAACTGTAATAATATAAACAATAAAATATTTAAAAGGAAAAACGATGTACCAAAAATAATAAAATACCTGACTCTGATAATAACGTTAGTTTCTTCCTTGAAAAATAACTAAAACTAGAGGGAGATCCAAGATGGTTGAGGAGTGAGTGGAAACTACACTAACTTCCTCCCAGGACCAGTCTGGAATTACAACTAAATTGTGGAGAAATCACCCAGAACAAATAACTGAACGATAGTGAGAGAGAAGCCTCATAACCACAAACAGACAGAAGGAACAGATTCAACACAACATGACTGGTTGGGAGTGTAGTGGAGACATGAATGCACTGACTGGATGACCACAGGTAGCAGATGAAGTGCCAGAGGGATATTTCAGTAGGCAGACTGACCCCCCTGAGAAGTATGGGATCTAAACTCCAAGCTGGGCTCCTAAACTAGAGCACCAGAGTCAGAAAGTACACAGATAAAAATCAGCTTTGAAAAGCAGCAGGGATTCTCTCTATGAGAGACAGATGGAGATATGAAGAGCTGTTCAAAAGATGAATGCATAAATTTTATATATAGCCACTTACCCTGGGCTCCACCAAATGGAGGAGCAGGGTAGACTAGAGATGCTTGAAGAGACACTAGAAATGGAGGCATTGGACAGAGAACTGAGAGAGCAATTGCCAGGATCCTGGTGCTGAGTCATTATTCATACTGCAGGAGCCATCTTGCTTGGGCAGAGAAGTCCCCTCCAAATGGCATCAGCCTGAGGGGAAGAAATAGCCCTTCTCCTAAGAGTGACTAAGCCCCACCCTGTTTTTTGTAAGCCTGATTGCCGAGTGCAGTGTGACTACATTAACTGATGTCAGACACAGAGAGTAGATCCCTGGTAGTCTTGACCAAGCTGCCTAAGGACACAGAGGTCACCGTCTGACCTCAACAGGGGCAGATCCAGAGAGAAAAGAAGTGCACCTGCACAATATCATACAAGGTGTGGTGAGTGGAGTGACCCTCAGTCAACTAACTGGAAGGAAGGGCCCACCAAAGAATGACCTGACAATGATCAAAACCCAATTACAACAAGAGAGCTAACATAAATGGTATAAGAGGCAGCCTGAGAACATCAAGTTCAGGAGATCAAGGAGACTGCATCAATGAATCACACAGGTCTCCTACCATAGAAGTTCACACTGCAAGGACAGTGAGTCAAAATAGATCAATTTAGGAAGGAGAAGCAAACAAGAAGAGTCTCCCCTAAAATGGGGTGACAAAGAAACAACCTTCCAACCCAAAAGAAATGAGAAATCCCCAGAAAGAGTGCTAAATAAAATAGAGGCAAGTAAACTACCAGACATTCAGTTCAAAACTATGGTTATAAGGAAGCTCAGTAAACTTACTGAGTATTACAAAGAACTACAAGGAAGTTACATAGAACTTACTGTGAACTACATCACCATGAAATAGGACACAGAAACTATCAATAACATCCAGGAGAAAATGAAAAATACACTTTCTGAATTTAAAAAACACAGTAGAAGGAATTAAATGAAGGATAGATTAAGCTAATAATTGAGTCAGCAAACTGGAAGACAAGGTAGAAAAAACTTCTAGACACAGCAACAAAATATAAAAAAAATACTCAAAAGAGTCAAAAAGGGATTCAGGACCTGAAGACAACAAGAAATGTAATAATATCCACATAATCAGGATGCCAGAAGGAGAAGATGAGCAAGGAATAGAAAAACTGCATGGAGATGAAATGACAGAAAACTTCCTTAATTTGAGTAGAGTAAAAGTCACATATGACCAGGAAGCACAGAGGGTCCCAATCAAGAGGAACTCAAAGAGGCCCACTCTAAGACACATCATAATTAAAATGGCAAAATTTAAAGACATAGAGAGAATCTTAAAGGCAGCAAGGTAGAAATAAGTAGCAACACACAAGGGAGCTCCCATAAGGCTAACGATAGTTTTCTCTACAGGAACACTACATGCCAGAAGGAAATGGCAAGAAATATTCCAAGTAATAAAAAGCTAAGTCCTGCAACCAAGATTACTGTAACAAGCAAAGCTCTCATTTAAAATGGAAGGTGAAAGAGTTTTGCAGACAAAAGAAGACTAAAAGAATACACCTCCACCAAACTAGCAATGCAACACATGCTAAAGGGACTTCTTTAAGAAGCTGAAGGGGAAGAGTGAGAGAGAGAGGGGAACACAGGTACAAAGGGGAAACATGGCAATAAAAAAGTACCTATCAATAATAACCTTAAAAGCAAATGAATTAAATGTTTGGAAAAAAAAAACCATAATGTAGTTGAATGGATAAGAAAACATAACCCACACATGTGCTGCCTACCAGAGAACCACTTCAGAACGAAAGACCTACACAGACTAAAAGTGAAGAGATGGAAAAAAAAAATTCCAAACAAACAGACAGGAAAGAAAAACTGGGTAGCAATATTTATCTCAGAAAACTTTACTTTAAAATAAAGACCATAAAAAGAGACACAAAAGGACACTTCATAATACTCAAGGCAATAATCCATCAAGAAGTCTTAAACATAGTAAAAATATATGCACCCAACATAGGAGCACTGAAATGTATGAGAAATCTTGTATGATTTCAAGAAAGATATAAATAGCAACACACTTACACTAGAGGTTTTTAACACCCCACTGTAAACAATGGATAGATCTTCCAAACAAAAGATCAGCAAGGATATTGTGGCACTGGATAATGCACTAGATCAAATGGACATAATTGACATATACACAAACTTTCACCCCAAAGAATCAAAAAATACATTCTTTTCAAATTCACATGAAACATTTTCAGAGATAAACCACATGATAGAACACAAAGCAAGTCTCAAGAAATTCAAGAAAACAGAAATCATATCAAGCAATTTATTGATCCACAAGGGCTTGAAACTACAAAGTAAACTCAAGAAAAAAAAAACTCAAAGACATTTAAATTCATGAAGACTGAATATTATGCAATTAAACAATGAATGGATTAACAATGATATCAAGGAAGAAAAAGCTTCTGGAAATGAAAATGAATACACAACAGTCCAAAATGTATAGGGCACAGGAAAGTCAGACCTGAGTGGGAAGTTCATAGCAATACAGGATTACCTAAAAAAGATAAAAACATTTAAAATAAACAACCTAACCCTACATCTACAAGAACTAGATGAACAATGACAAAAACCCCAGTGTGAGTGGAAACAAAGAAAGAAGTAAGACCAGAGCAAAATTAAATGACTTACAGATTGAGAGAACAATTCAAAGAATCGATAAATCCAGGAACCGATTATTTTAAAAGGTAAACAAAATGGCCAAGCCTTTAACCAGACTCATCAAGAAAAAAAAAAGAGATGTTGTCCCATTCACTTTATATCATTTGTTCATAGGGCATATCAGAGGGAATACCCAAATAAAAAAAAAATTCAGGAATGAAACAGGTGAAACAACAGCCAATACAGCAGAAAGGATTGTAATAAATTACTACAAAAACCTATAGGCCAAGAAATTTGAGAACCTGGATGAAATGGACAAATTTCTAGAAACATATAATCACCCAAAATTGAAACAAGAAGAAGTAGAAAGCCTGAACAGACCAATGACAGCTACTGAAATTGAAGCAGTGATCAAAAACTCCCAGCACACAAAAGCCCTGGAGAGAAGAGTTTCACAGGAGAATTTTACAAAACATTTAAGGAAGAGCTATCCAATATTCTTCTCAAACTAGTCCAAAAAGTTGAAGAAGAGGGAAGCCACTCAATCTTTTTTTTTTTTTTATGAGGCCAGCATCATCCTAATCTCAAAACCAGATAAAGACATAACAAAGAAAGAAAACTATAGGCCAATATCACTGATGAACATAGACATTAAAATTCTCAACAAAATACTGGCAAACTACATCCAGCAATACATTAAAAATATTATACACTATGTTCAATTGCAATTCAGCCCAGGAATGCAAGGATGGTATAATATTTGAAATCAATGAATGATATATGTCACATAAACAAAATGAAAGAGAAAAATTGCATGATCATATCAGAAGGTGTCAAAAAAACATTTCATAAACTATGAAAACCACTCAGCAAAGTGGGAGTAGAAGGAGCACACTTCAACATAACAAAGGGCATATCTGAGAAAACTACCATTCAACATCATTCTTAATAGGAGAAATCTAAAAGCTTTCCCACTAAAATTAAGGTTAAGACAAAGATGTCCACTATCACCATTTTTATTCAGCATAGTACTGGAAGTTCTAGTCACAAGACAAGTAAAAGAAAAAAAGGACATCCATACTGGAAAGGAAAATTAAAACTCTCATCATTTGCAGATGACATGCTAGTGTACATGGAAAACCTCCTAGACTCCACCAAAAAATGATTTGACCTAAAAAGAGAATGTGGCCAAACAGTGAGATATAAAGGCAATATTCAGAAATCAAAGATGTTTTTGTACACCAACAATGAAATATCAGAAACAGAAACTAGGGAAAAAGTCCTATTTGGTATAAGAACATAAATAAAGTACCTAGGAATAAACCTAACCAAGGAGATAAAATATTTCTACTCAGAAAACTACACAACACTGAAGAAAGAAATTAAGGAAGACAGAAACAAATGGAATCATATACCACGTTCATGGATTGAAAGAATTAACATCATCAAAGTGTCCATACTGTTACAGAACAAACAACGGGGGGCCTGGGATGATATACTATTATTTAAAAGGCCCCCAGGTCCGTCATGTCCACCGCCAGAGGAAAGATGTCTCTCAATACCAGAGATTCGTGAAAAGGAAAGGAAACATTTATTTAATGCTATACAAACTTAAAGTAGTGACCTAATATCTTTATCAAAAATCCCAAAGTCCCTTAAAACACCCACAAACAGACACAGTCCTTCCTTCCTTCCCCCTTTGCCCAGTCCAGAGTACCGTATCTCAGGAAAGGAAATAGAAGTCCATGGCTCAGGCAGTCCTCTGGTTCTTCCCAGTTAGTACTCCATCTTGACTGGGAGACCTCCCTGGGTTCCCAGCAGCCTCCACTGAGTTGCCGGGATCTCTGCTAAAATCAGGTGGTGGTTCCCCCTTCTAAAGCTGCGGGGGTCCCCACTCTGGCAAAGGCATGTGGTCCTCTCTCCCAAGGCTACGGGAGTCCCCACTCTGCCAGAGCTGCGTGGTTCTCTCTCTCAGGGCTGCAGGAAGGGAGAGTCCCCACTCTGTCTAGGCCACGTGGTTCTCCTCCCCAATGGCTGTGATCCTCCCTGAACTTCCACAGCCGCATGGTTCTCCCTCTTAGGGCTGCACATGGTTCACCTCTCAATGGCTGCCATGTCTCAGTGTAAATCCCCCGCGCCCGTCTTCCTCTGCAGCCCCATTTCCGACTCCTCCCACACTCGGCTTCACATGCCAGAACTCATACCCTTCCAGCTTTACTGGGCTGCCATCATGGGTCTGGGCAGGTGTCACCCCACGTCATGGAGCCAATCTTCTCCCAGCTCCCACGCAGGCACTGTAACTCAGGGGACCTGCCCCCCAGTCCCATCTTGGGGGGAGATCCTTTTCCATCCCCCTGGCCTTGAGCATGGCCATAGCTATTTAGCATATCTAAGTGACCAGCCAAAGGCTATAGGTATGCTAAATGACCATGCCATGGATTAGCTGCAAACCTGCCCTGCATGCTCTTGCTCTGTGTGCCCCTTCCCCCAACTCACACCTGTGGAGGAAGGGGTGAAGACACCTTAAAATCTCCTGCACACCTTGAGTTCTGGACCCCATTTCAAATGCCTATTTGGGATCCTCCTTCTTGGCTGCACCCTGTAATAATACTACCCAAAACAATTTATAGGTTCAATGCAATCCCTATTAAAATACCACTGACATATTTAATAGATATAGAATTAATATATCAAAAATTATATTGAACCATAAACAACTCCTAATACTCCCACCAATTTTGAAAAGAAGAACAAAGTAGGAGAGATCACAATACCTGAAATCAAACTATATTACAAGGCCACTGTAATCAAAACAAGCTGGTATTGGTATAAGAACAGACACATAGATCAATGCATCATAATAGACCAGAAATAAACCCAAGTCTCTATAGTCAATTAATATAAACAAGAGGGCAGGAGCATAAAATGGAGTAAAAATAGCCTTTTTAACAAATGGTGTTGAGAGATCTGGACAGCTACCTGCAGAAAAATGAAACTCAACCACAAACTTACACCATGCACCAAAATAAACTCAAAATGGATAAAATACTTAAATACAAGTTGTGACACTGTAAAAGTCCTATAGAAGAATATAGGCAGGAAAATTGCAGATATTATGTGACAATATTTTCACCAATATGTTCCCTAGAGCAAGAGTTATAAAAGGAATAATAAACAAATGGCACTACAAATAGTACTACTCAATTAGAAAGCTTCTTCATGGCTAAAGAAAATCAGCAAAATGAAAGGGAACCAGACATATGGGAACATATATTTTCCAATGATACCTTGGGCACGTGTTTGATCTCCAAAATATGTACATAACTCACATCACTCCATGTCAGGAAGACAAATAATCCAGTTTAAAAAAATGGGCTAAGGATCTGAACGGACACTTCTCCAAAGAGGACACACATGATAAAATACTCAACATCATTACCATTAGAGTGGTATAAATTAAGATCACAATGAGATACCACTTGCCATCAGTCAGAATGGCCATCATTAATAAATCACCAAATAACAAGTACTGATGAGGTTACGGAGAAAAAGAACTCTAGTACACTGTTGATGAGAATGCAGACTGCTGCAACCACTGTGGAAAACAGTATGGGATTTTCTAAAAAAGAAACTAAAAATTAAACTGTCTTTTGACCCAGCAATTCCACTGCTGGGTTTATACTGTAAGAATACTTAAACACCAATTCAAAAAGCCTGTGCACCCCAATGTTCATAGCAGTGTTATTTTTGACAGCCAAATGCTGGAAGCAACCTAAATGCTTATCAGTAAAGAGTGGATCAAAAAACTCTGGCACATTTACACAATGGAATTCTACACAGCAGAAAGAAAGATGGAACCCCTAGCCTTCACAACAGCATGGATTGAATTGGAGAGCATAATGATAAGTGAAATAAGCCAAGTGTTGAAAACAAATACCATATGATCTCTTACATAGGTTGAGTCTGTCTAATTAACAAAGCAATCAAGCAGGAAAAATGGAATCAGAGAGACTGAAATATAGAACAAACTGATGGTGTCCAGGAGGGATGGTGGAGAGGGATAATGAGGGAAAGAAGGTAAAAGGTCAAGTCAAGGAACAAGTATAAAGGACCCAGGGACAAGGAAAACAGGGGGAGGATTGAATGTGGGAGGAGGGGTGGGTAGGACAGGGGAGATTAATGGAGGAAAATGGGACAACTGGAATTGCACAACAATAAAAAATAACTAAAGCTGAGAAATACCTCAAGGAATAAAATGCTAGTTGCTCATTAGTGTTAAAGTTCTCATGATCAGCAAGTTTATTGTAATGTGTAATAATTTGAGTTCCTCTGTAATCTTTCATCTTAGCATCCCAGTGTGCTTTATAGGCATTAATTCTCTTAGCACTGCTAAGAAGATGTATATGTGTATATATACTTAAATATGCCCCAAATGAGTAAAGAGTCTATGTTTTGTTACGAAGTGTGAAAAAGTAATTAGAAAGTCATTATTTAATTGAATGACTTATTGTAAGTACACATATATATCCATAATTTCAGATTTGTTCCTAAAAATATATATATATATATATATATATATTTCTGTACACAATTGACAATTTTATAAGTGACAACTACTCCCCAAACACTTTAATATGAATCAATTTATAAAACTAATTTAGATATTTAACAACTAAAAAAGGACATTCTTTAGTCAGTCACATAATTAAAGTGATTAATATATGCTCTATAAATAAGTTTGATAATTTAGGGTTATGTAAATAAATGTACATGTACATGTACACACAAAGGGAGGTTGGGACTTTTGACCAGATTGTGTAGTCAAAGATTTCTCCATTGCTCTTTATTTACCTGAGTCTTTTGTCTGAGCTCTATCTTCAAACACTCTGTTCTTCCTCTTGTGTATATTAGAGAATAAATTTTATTATATAATAATCACTTTACCTGAGATGATTCTTAATAGACCAGAGGAAGACAGTAATTAAGATGTCTCTATGTCATTTATAACAGTGCAATGTGGTTACTGTACCAGCAGAGTGAAAACTTTGTGCAGCTATGAATAGTGGAGGCTGGGGAGAATAACTTTGGCAAATGTGTTGAAAAATGCATTTTTAATAATCCTGTACTGTAAATTCAGAAGTTAAGAGTTTGCACAAAAATGTTTCATTCTACACCTAATTTATTCTCTTGTACACTGGCAGGCACACAGTTATCTCCTTAGCACCTAATTTTGTAATTTTAAGGTATACTACTTGCTGAAATATTTACATAAAGGTAGGCCCTGGAAACACATGAATTTATCCCTTGGTGAACTATTATAAAATAATATGCAAGATAGCCTACATATATAAAAAATACAGTCTGGTTCCTCTGATTTTTTCCCTAATCTTCACCAACTTCCTTTTATGATGAGTACTATTCAATCTAAAGTGGGTAAGTTCATGTTTCTTCTGTTCTATGTTTCTGCAAACCTTCCCCTTTCCATGTAATAATTTCCACTTGAACAGGTTTCTCATTCTCATAATACCTTCTATATATCCCTTTCTGTGCAATGTCTCCAGAAGGTAATTTTCTCTTTAAAGAAGCTTTTTTTTTTTTTGAGGTAAAAAATAGTTTTAGCTTGGCCACATAAAGCACTTTCATTTGAGAAAGTGCCAAGGGAGACGGCATTCTAAGCCAAGTACAAAATGTAATGCAAGCTTAGAAAAAGGGTTAATTTCTTTAACTTCAGAAAAGGTAACATACAATGATTCTGGGTTTGGTGATATTGAGTTGTGTACATTCTTATGGTTTACTTCATTTTAGAAGTGAATTGAACACAGGCTTCTGCACTCTTTGTATTAATTATGGTTAACACAGATAATTTTAAGAAAATATTACTTTTTCATGCTAAAATGGTCCAATTAAAATTATAACCTTAGTTGGAAAACTTTGGGGAAATTTAATACATGATAATATTTTTTATCAGTGAAAGAAAGTAAGACCTTAACCCAAGGCTAAAGACAAATTATCCAACCACCACCCATCATCACAGCAAAATGAGAAGATTTAGTGTGTTTTTAACTGTGATGCATGTATTTTTCAGACTCACTAGATGCAAAATCATGTAGAACAAGATATCACCAAGTTATCTGAAAATAAAATACTAATTTACTCATCACTAGAGATTTGGCAGAATTTATGAACTGGGTATAATAGTTCAGAATAACCTCTCTATTTTCAAATTCTCATATTCTGAACAGATTTCACAATTCTTTTTTAAAATATTTTATTTATTTTTTTTTAAAGAGGGAAGGGAAGGAGATAGAGAGAGAGAGAAAGATCAATGTGTGGTTGCTGGGAGTCATGGCCTGCAACCCAGGCATGTACCCTGACTGGGAATTGAACCTGTGTCACCTTGGTTCACAGCCTGCATTCAATCCACTGAGCTATGCCAGCCAGGGCAGATTTCACAATTCTTAAAAATGGAGAACACAGGCAACTTTTCACTGACGGATACATTTTTCAAGGTGATAATTTTATTGTGAGAGTTTGCTGTATTGGTGGTCTGTTTGAGGAGAGACTAAGGTCAGGTGGCTGTGAATCATTAAGAGATAGATGATGAAAGGAGGAACAAAATACATTCATCAACAAATCAATATAAAAATGAAAGAAAATTGCGCTGACTGGTGTAGCTCAGTGGGTTGAAAACAGGTCTGTGAACCAAAGGGTCGTGGTTTGATACCCAGTCAGAGGCACATGACTGAGTTACAGGGCCAGGTCCCCAGTAAGGGGTATGCAGTAGGCAACCACACATCGCTGTTTCTCTTCCTCTCTTTCTCCCTCCCTTCCCTGCTCTCTAAAAATTAAATAAATAAAGTCTTTAAAAAATGAAAGAAAATTAACAGGAGACATGGAGCACTGTATGAAATAATGTCTATGGCTTCTCAGTCAAAGCCAGATAACATGCTTTGTGACTCTCTCAATTACTTGCCCCACCCTGTACCATTCAGAATAACTCATTTCTCCCCCATCATTTATTTTAATTAAACTAAGTTCATGTCTGTTAATTGCCATTCACACTTTCCTGGCTTCTTTGACTCTAAGAAAAACCTCTTGAAATGTTAGCATTAATCTCCTTTGTTGCTTATACTCCAATATGCTCTTTTCCAGTGTGATGTAGTATTCAGTAAAGCAACATCTTCTGTTCTCCTTTATTGAAACTAGGTACCTATTTTTTCTGTACATTGCACTCAACATTTACCCTTAATCATCTATAATGACAAATATTATACACTGTCCCTATAGACTTCGCCTTCACCCTGACAATCCTGCAAATAATCTGAAACTGATTTATCCTGGTGTCTTGCATATGCCCTTTCACATTCTCTGCACCATTTTCTTTCTTTCATTCAAGATGTTTTTTCACATTGCAATGTGAAATAACAGTTCTATATAAACAGACATGTAGACAAGTGATTATTAAGACCAATGAAATTCTTTACCTCTTTTTCCACAATCATGTTTATATCCAGGATCTGTCTCCTTCTTAGGGAGAGGTGTTTCTTAGGACATCTTTGGTTAATAATTCTCTCAAGGTTTTCTTTTTTTCCCCTCATTCATCATATTTATAGAAATATGTATACCTCTATAAACTACGAAGTTTAAAGCATGATCATAATTCACCTCACATTGTAGTATTCACATCACATTAACTCAAAGTGGAATAATTCACATCAAAAAAGACCCCAACAATAGTTGGAGTCTCAGCATCATAAATTACCCTATGATGGCCAGAGTATACTACATACAAGCAACATTTACAAATTTAATGGCAAGAAGGAAGATGGTGTCAGAGTACAAGGGGGCAGATTTGGCTTCTCCCTGCACACAGGAGAAAATCCTGGCTGATCTATGGAGTAAAGGAGCAAGCAACCAACATACCTCAGCATATGTGAAAATAGGGGACCAAGGATTGTGGCGGAACCTAAAAACCAGATGGTGAGAGGAGTGCTGCAACATGGTAGGGTCCCAGGGACCAGCACAGGGTCTGTGGGGCTGCAGTCCCAGGCCCAGCACCCGCTGCCAAGTTTGCCACAAAGTCCTTGGGAGAGAGCCAGAACAATTGCTCCCTCCCCAGCCAAACAAGGTCTGAGTGGAACCAGGAGGAACCCAGTTGCTAGCAAACACACAAGGGCTGTGAGCACCCTTGGAGGCTGTGGACACTGGTGGGGTTGGGTTGTGCAATGGGCCCTGACCCCACAGTCACTGGTCTGGCTGGAGAGTTGAGCTGCAAGAGAAGCCAGGCCACTGTATAGAAGAGCAGGCTTGAATAAGAGGAATTTCTCAAGAGGAAGGAGTGAAAAGACAGACACTGTTAGGGGAATTCTCCTACAGTAATTGCTCCGGCCTCCCTGCCACTCATCTGGGCAGCAATCCTGAGGTTGCACAGAAGGTTGTGCTTCTGTGGAGAACCATGCACACCTCCATAGCACTGGGAAGGGTGAGGCAGTCTGGCCTATGGCATGCATGTGCACGCATGTACATGTGAGGGAGAGCATCCCCGCACCACAGTCCACAGTAATAACCCTGGGGAAAAGCCTGATTCCCACACCCAGGATGCAGGGCTGAGAAGCCACAATAGCTTCCCAGACAGTGCACATCTCTGAATGAGGAAGTAAAGCCATACCACTCATCCCTCAGCCTTCCACAGCCAGCAAGACCAGAAAAACTGGTTTGGCCACTTTGAAACCAAGAGACTTCTTAATTTTATTCTACTTTTTAACAATTCTTAATTTTTAATTTTTTATTATATTTATTCTCTTTTAATTTCTTTTTCCTCTCCTACTTTCTTGTTTTATTGATTTCTTTTTTCTTTCCTCCAGTTTTATCTCTTCTTCCTTCCTTTGTCTGCCTTTTTAATTTTTTTTAAATACCTGCAAGTGAGACAAAAACCTGGATCTGTGAAAAGACCAGAGTTGAACCCAAAGAAGGGTCATCACAACAGCTGGGACAGTGTGACAAACTTCACTCTGCTATTACAGAGAACCTGCAAGTTATTGCATATTTGTATTATTACTATTTTTCCATTATTCTTACATCTTTTATTTAAATAGTCTTTTTGTATTCCTTTCCTTTCTGTAGCGTCTGTTTGCTAGGCTGATATATTGTATCACCTGACAGGTTCCCCCTGACATCTCTTTCAAAGTATATTGCTAATTTACTGTCCTTTAAGTCACCTGTGTCCTATTAGCACACTACTCAAGGTCTGACACTCCCTATTTTTGTTATCTAGATCTCATAGATTCTGTCATGTGATTGTTTGCTCTAATATTATAGTAAATAATTGTTGTTCCATGCAATTGTAAATACTTCATAACACCCCTCCTAGATCTTAGCCCACTTCAAACTTTCCTGAACTCTATTACTGTAATGGTTGACTCTATTCTCTCACACATTACAACTATTTACTATCCTTTACTCTCGCCTTACCTCATAATCTCACCTCCCACAACCTCACTGCTTTATAGATCCAACTCACAATCCTTCCTTCCCCAACAAAAGTCTTATCTTCTTCCCATCCTTTCTAAAAAGTGGCTAGTTGGGTGGAAGATCACAGTAAACACTATGCATAGCCAAAGAGTCTCCTATCTCTTCTCTACTGGATACTACTGTAAATATCATAGAATACTCTCTTGCTGTCTTGAGCCATTCTGCCTCCCCTTTCCA
This sequence comes from Phyllostomus discolor, assembly GCF_004126475.2. NCBI lineage: Eukaryota > Metazoa > Chordata > Mammalia > Chiroptera > Phyllostomidae > Phyllostomus > Phyllostomus discolor. Next base: position 63,081,546 of record NC_050198.1, on the reverse strand, counting down.
ATGGATCACACAAAAAAAAGAGTAGGTGGAAGAGGTGAACACCAGGATACCCACTGGAAAAGGAAACCCAACGACAAAGAAACCACTAAAACATAACAACAGAAGAAGGTGAAGGAGGGAGTGGAAGCCACACAAACCTCAATCCAGGACCTATCTGGTAATACAACTAGAAAGTAAAGACAGTACCCAGTACAAACAACTGAACAAGAGCAACAGAGAATCCTCAAAACCTTACACACATGGAAGAACCAGCTTCAACAAAACCTGCCCTCACCAGCACAACAAAATACAAGAGGTGGTGAACAGAGTGACCCTCATTTAACCAGCTGGGGGGAAGGAACCACCAAAGAAAGACTCAACAACAATCAAAACCCAAAGACAAACACAGAGCCAACTTAAATGACAGCCCAAGACCAGTGAGCTCAGGAGATCAAGGAAACAGCACCACTGAAACTCACTGGTATTCTATCACAGAAATTCACACCACAAACCCAGGGAGCCAGAACAGATCAATTTAAGAAGCTAAGGCTAACAAGAAGAGTCTCATAAACAATGAGAAGGCAAAGAAAAAAATCCCCAAATGAAAGGAAAGGAGGAAGCCTCAGAAAGAATGCTAAGTGAAAGAGAGGCAACTCAACTATCAGATATTGAGTTCAAAGCAATGATTGTCAGGAAGCTCAATGAGCTCACAATGAGCTACCAGAAACTACAGGGAAGCTACAATGAACTCACTGAAAACTACATAAGCATGAAAAAGGAAATAGAAACTATCAACAAGGGCCAAGAGGAAATGAAGAATACAATTTCTAAACTGAAGAACACAGTAGAAAGAATGAAAAGTAGGATCGATGATGCAGAAGATCAGATCAGCGAGCTAGAGGACAAAGTAGAATAAAACACCCAGAAAGAGCAATAAAAGGAAAAGAAGCTCAGAAAGAATGAAGAGGGATTAAGAAAAATGCAAGACAATAAGAAATATAATAATATTCGTATAATAGGGATACCAGAAGGAGAAGAAGAAGAGCAAGGGATAGAAAAACTATTTGAAAAAGTAATGACAAAAAATGTCCCTAATTTGATGAGAGAAAAAGTCAAACAAACCCCGGAAAAACAGAGAGTTCCAATCAAGAGGAATCCAAAGAGTGTCACTTCATGACATATTGTAATTAAAATCAAAATTCCAAGACAAAGAGATAATCTTAAAAGAGGCAACAGAGAAACAGGAAGTAACATACAAGGGAGGCCCAATAAGGTTTGCAGCTGATATCTCAAAGGAAACACTCCAAGCCAAAAGAGATTAGCAAGAACTATTCCAAGTAATGAGAACCAGAAGTCTGCAACCAAGGCTACTTTATGCAGCAAAGCTCCACTCAAATTAGAAAGCCAAATAAGAAGCTTCCAAGACGAAAGACATCTAAAAGAATACACTTCCACCAAACCAGCCCTGCAAGAGATGTGAAAGGGCCTGCCTTAAGGGAAAGAAGGGAGAGAGAGAGAGAAAGAGAGAGAGAGAGAAAGAGGTACGATAGTGAGAATGAATAAGTACCTATCGGTAAGAACCTTAAATGCTCCAATCAAAAGACATAGAACAGATGAATTGATAAGAAAGCATGATGCACACATATGTTGCCTACAAGAGACACACCTCAGGACAAAAGAACTACACAGACTAACAGCGAAGGGCTGGAAACAAATTTTCCCAAGCAAATGAACAGGGAAAAAAAGCCGGGGTAGCGATACTTATATCAGACAAAACAGACTTAAAAAAAAGGGACTTATAAAAAGACCCAGAAGGTCACTTCATAATACTAAAGGGAAGAATCCACCAAGAAGACATAAACATTGTAAATATACATGCACCAAACATAGGAGCACCCAAATACATAAAGAAAATCTTAGAGAACTTCAGGAGAGATATTGACAAGACACAATTATAGTGGAGGATTTTAAGATTCCACTGTCAAACATTGACAGATTTTCCAAACAGAATATCAACAGAGATATTGTGGCACTGAACAATGCCCTAGAAGAAATGGAATTAGCTGATTTATAGAGAGCCCTTCATCCCGAAGAAGCAAAATACACATTCTTTTCAAACACACATGGAACATTTTCAAAGATGGATCACATGAAAGGACACAAACAAGCCTCAACAATTTCAAGAAATTTGAAATTATACCAAGAATTTTCTCTGACCACAAGGGACTGAAACCTGAAACTAAACCCAAGGGAAGAAACCCAAAACACCCAAAATCATGGAGATTGAATGGCATGCTATTAAATAATGAATGAGTCAAGAATGAAGGGAAGCAATCAAAACATTTCTGGAAATAAATGAAAACGAACTCACAACAACCCAAAACTTATGGGACACAGCCAAGGCAATCCTGAGAGGGAACTTCACACCGATACAGGCCTACCTAAAAAAGATAGAAACATTTCAAATAAACAACCTAACCCTATGTCTACAAGAACACAAGGAACAATAAAAAAGACAGCCCAGACCAAGCAGAAGGAAGGAAATAACCAAGATCAGAGCAGAATTAAATTATGTAGAGACTAAAAGCACAATTCTAAGGATCAATAAATCCAGGAGCTAGTTCATTAAAAAGGTAAACAAAATAGACAAGCCTTTAAGCAGGCTCATCCAAAAAAAAAAAAAAAAAAGATAAAGGATCCAAATAAACACAATCAGAAATGAAAGAAGAGAGATTACAACTGACAGCACAACAATACAAAGGATCATAAGAAATTACTATGAAGAAATGTATGCCAAGAAATTTGAAAACCTAGATGAAATGGAAAAATTTCTAGAAAAATATCTTCCAAAACTCAGTAAAAAAAAAAAAAAAGAAGAAGCAGAGAGACTGACCAGACCAATAACAGTAGATGAAATTGAAGCAGTAATCAAAAAAGTCCCGACACACAAAAGTCCGTGTCCAGATGGTTTCACAGGAGAATTCTACAAAGCATTTAAGGAAAAGATAGACCCTATCCTTCACAGACTATTACAACAAATTAGAAGGATGGAATACTCCCCAACTCTTTTTATGAAGCCAGGATCATCCTAATCCCAAGAACAGATAAAGACACAACAAAGAAAGAAAATTTCAGGCCAATATCACTGATGAACATAAACACTAAAATATTCAACAAAATATTGGCAACACACATCCAAAATACATTAAAAAGATCATACAACATGACCAAGTGGGATTCATCCCAGGGATGCAAGGATGGTTCAATATTTGCAAATCAGTAAATGTAATACATCACATAAACAAAAGCAAAGACAAAAATCACATGATCATATCAATAGATGCAGAAAAAGCATTTGAGAAGGTACAGCACCCATTTATGACAAAAACACTCATCGAAGTGGGAATAAAGGGAGCATTCCTCAACATAATAAAGGCCATACATATATGAGAGACCTACAGCCAACATCATACTCAATGGGCAAAACTAAAATTTTTCCACTAAAATCAGGAACAAGACAAGATTTTCCACTTTCACCACTTTTATTCAATATAGTATTGGAAGATTTAGCCACAGCGATCAGACAAGAAAAAGAAATAAAAGGCATCCAAATCAGGAAAAAGGAAAAAAAAAACTGTCATTGTTTGCAGATGACATTATAGTGTACATAGAAAATCCTATAGACTCTGCAAAAAAAAAAAAATAAATAATGTTTGACCTAATAAACGAATTTGGCCAAACAGTGGGATACAAAGTCAATATCCAGAAATCAAAAGCATTTCTGTACACCAACAATGAAACAGCAGAAGCCTAAATCAAGAAAAAAATATCATTTGATATCGCAAAAAACAAAAATAAAATATCTAGGAATAAATCCAACCGAGGAAGTAAAAGACTGGTATACAGAAAACTACACAACACTGAAGAAAGACGTTATGGAAGACACAAATAAATGGAAACATAACGTGTTCATGGATTAGAAAAATTAACATCATCAAAATATCCACTCTACCCAAAGTGATTTTCAGATTGAATGCAATACCTTTTAAAGTACCAATAGGATATTTCGCAGACATCAGACAAACACTTTACAAATTTACATGAAACCATAAACAACCTCGAATAGCTGCTGCAATTTTGAAAAAAAAAAAAAAAAAAAAGCAAAGTAGGAGGAATCACAATACCTGATACAAAACTGTATTACATGGCTACTGTGATCAAAATAGCCTGATACTGGCATGAAAACAGGCACTTGGACCAATGGAACAGAACGAAGAGCCCAGAAATAAGCCCAAGTCTCTACAGTCAATTAATATTTGGCAAAGAAGTCAACAACATCAAATGGAGTAAAAACAGTCTCTTCAACAAATGGTGTTGGGAAAACTGTACAGCTAAGTGCAAAAAAAATAAATGAAACTCGAGCATCAACTTACACCATACACAAAAATAAATTCAAGATGGATAAAAGACAAATATAAGCCATGTCACCATTAAAGTCCTAGAAGAAAACATAGGCAGGAAAATCTCAGATATGTCACACAGCAATATTTTTACTGATAGCTCCCCTAAAGCAAGGGACCTAAAGCAAAGAATAAAGAACTGGGATCTCATCAAAATAAAAAGCCTTTGCAAAGCTAAAGAAAACAGTATTAAATAAAAAGAGAACCAACTGTATGGGAAAACGTATTTGCCAATGATACCTCAGACAATAGTTTAATCTCTAAAATATATAAAGAACTTACACAACTCCACTCTAAGAAGACAAGCAACCCAATTAAAAAATGGACAAAGGACTTGAACAGACATTTCTCCAAGGAGGACATACAAAGGATCCAGAGACACATGAAAAAATGCTCAATATCAGTAGCTATCAGAGAGATGCAAATTAAAACCACAATGAGATACCACTTCACACCAGTCAGAATGGCCATTATAAACAAAGCAACGAACAAGTGTTGGAGAAATTGTGGAGCAAAGGGGACCCTAGTGCATCACTGGTGGGATTGCAGACTGGTACAACCACTATGGAAAACAGTATGGAATTTTCTCAGAAAACTAAAAATTTATCTGCCTTTTGACATGGCAATTCCACTGCTAGGATTATATCCTAAGAACCCTGAAACACGAGTCCAAAAAAAACCTATGCACCCCAATGTGCATAGCAGCACAATTTACAATAGCCAAGTGTTGGAAGCAACCTAGATGCCCATCAGTAAATGAATGGATCAAAAAACTATGGTACACTCACATAATGGAATTCTATGCAGCAGAAAGAAAGAAGGAGCTCCTACCCTTTGCAATAGCATGGATGCAACTGGAAAGTATTATGCTAAGTGAAATAAGCCAGGTCGCAAAAGACAAATACCATATGATCTCAATTTTAACAGGAACCTAAACTACAAAACAAAGAGACAAGCAAAATATAACCAAAGACACTAAAATAGAGAACAGACTGATAGATTTCAGAGGGGAGAGGAGAGGTAATTTCAGGGAAATTTCAAGGGAAAAGGGGAAGGGTTTACAGGAACAAGTATAAAGAAAGCATGGATGAAAACTAGCGGTGGGTGGAAATGGGAGGGGGAGGGGGGGATGGGTGGGTGGGTTGGGATGGGAGTAAAAGAGAAAATTGTATTGCAACAACAATTAAAATTAAAAAATAAAAATTCCAACATTGAATCATAGGGGTTCCAGGAGGAAAAGGATAAGGGCAAGAAATTGGAAACTTATTTGAAAACATAATGAAGGAGAACTTCCCTAACCTGGTGAAGGAAATAGACTTTTAGGAAGTCCAGGAAGCTCAGAGAGTCCCAAAGAAGTTGGACACACCCAGGCATATCATAATCACATTGGCCAAGATTAAAGATAAGGAGAGAATCTTTAAAATAGCTAGAGAAAGGGACAGACTTACCTACAAAGGCGTTCCCATGGGACTATCAACTGATTTCTCAAAAGAAATCTTGCAGGCAATAAGGGGCTGGAAAGAAGTATTCCAAGTCATGAAAGGATAGGATCTACATCCAAGATTACTCTATCTAGCAAAGCTATAGTTTAGAATGGAATGGCAGATAAAGTGCTTCCCAGATCAGGTCAAGTTAAAGGAGTTCATCATCACCGAGCCCTTATTATATGAAAATTTAAAAGGGCTTATCCAAGAAAAACAAGAAGATCAAAAGCACAAACAGTAAAATGACAACAAACTCACAACTACCAAAAACTGAACATAAAACAAACAAACAAACAAACAAAACTACAACAGGAACAGAATCATAGAAATGGAGATCACATCAGAGGTTATCAGTGGGGAGAGGGAATGGAGACAATGGGGGAAATGGTGCAGGGAATAAGAAGCATAAATAGTAGGTACAAAACAGGGGGCGATTAAGAATAGTACAGGAAATGGAGAAGCTAAAGAACTTACATGTAGAACCCATGGGCAAGAACTAAAGAGGGAGCTAAATTCAGGTGCAAGGTTGGGTACAAGACAGAGGAGAACAAAGGGAGGAAAGGAGGGCAATGAAATAGCATAATCAATAACATATATTTTTTAAAAAATTGTCAACAATTCCAAGAATATAAGGTAAAACCTCCTCATCTATGGCTAATTATTTTTCTTTTTAAAGAGTTTATTTATTTATGTATTCATTCATTCACTCATTCATTCATTCATTTTTAGAGAGAAGGGAAGGGAAGTAGAAAGAGAGGGAAAGATCAATATGTTGTTGACTCTCATATGCCCCCTACTGGGGACCTGGCTCTCAACCCAGGCATGTGCCCTGATGGGGAATCAAACCAGTTACCCTTTGGTTTGCAGGTATGAGCTCAATCAATTGAGCTACACTAGCCACAGCCTGTGCCTAATTCTTTATAAAGTGTTCATAAAACAAATGCTAAAGGCTTTCCAAGTTATTTAGCATTATATGAGAAATCACTGTTCTGACCCCATAGGGTGAAGCATTAGTAGCTAAACAGATTGGCAGAGCAAGGTCCTATAACATTATCATCTTTGAGGACATCAGTTGCTGTTTAGTCAATTCAAAAGCAGCTTGAGAATCTATTACCAACAATAGACACCAAGATCAAAAAGACACCCAGAGCAATACTTCATAATACTGAAGGGAAGAATCCATCAAGAAGACATAAATATAAACATATATGCATCCAATTTAGGAGCATGAAAATAAATAAGGAAATTTTTGGAGGACTTCGAAAAAGATATAGACAGCAACATACTTACAGTAGGGGATTTTCACACTCCACTGTCAAAAATGAGTAGGTCTTCCAAACAAAATATCCACAAGGATATTGCAGCATTGAACAATGAATGCCAAAGATGAAATGGACTTAACTGATATACATAGAACCTTTCTTACCAAAGAAGCAAAATACACATTCTTTTCAAGTGCACGTGGAGTATTTGCAATGAAAGACCACATAATAGGACACAAAACAAGCCTCAACAAATTCAAGAATGTTGAAATCATATCAAGGATTTTATCATTCTACAAGGGCTTGAAACTACAAAGTAAACTGAAGAAAAAAAAAACCCTCAAAAACATTGAAACTCATGGAGATTGAATAGTATGCTATTAAACAATGAATGGGTCAAGAATAACATTAGGGAAGAAGTCCAAAAGTTTCTGGAAACAAATGAAAATGAACTCACAACAATCCAAAACTTATGGGACACAGTGAAGGCAGTCCTGAGAGGGAAGTTCACATTGATATAGGCCTACCTAAAAATATAGAAAGATTTCAAATAAATGACCTAACCCTATGCCTACAAGAACTGGAGGAACAACATCAAAGACAGCCCAGAGCAAGTAGAAGGAAGGAACTAACCAAGATCAGAGCAAAATTAAATGACACAGAGACTAAAAACACAATCCTAAGGTCAATAAATCCAAGATTTTGTTCTTTGAAAAGATAAACAAAATTGACAAACCTTCAAGAACATTCGTCAAGAAAAATAGAAAGAGGACCCAAATAAACACAATCATAAATGAAAGAAGAGAGATTACAACTGATACCACAGAAATACAAAGGAGTGTAAGGGATTGCTGTAAAGAATTATATGCCAAGAAATTTAAAAACCTAGGTGAAATGGACAAATTTCTAGAAAAATATAACCTTCCAAAAGTAAATGATGAAGAAGCAGAAAGTCTGAACAGACCAATAACAGCTGTTGAAATTGAAGCCATAGTAAAAAATCTCCCAAAACACACAAGCCCTGGACTGGACGGTTTCAAAGAATTTACAAAGCATTTAAGTAAGAGCTAACCCCTATCCATTTCACAGTAACTCCTATCCATCTCAGACTATTCAAAAACTCCAAGAAGATGGAAAACTCCTAAACTCTTTTAATGAAGCCAGCATCATCCTAATCCTAAAAGCAGATACAGACACAACAAAGAAAGAAAACTACAGGCCAAAATCACTGATGAATATAGACACTAAAATCCTCAACAAAATTTGTCAAACCACATCTAGCAATATGTTAAAAAGATCATACACCATGATCAAGTGGGATTCATCCCAGGGATGCAAGGATTGTTGAGAACCAGTTTGTGTGGTATTGGAAACTGTAGTCCCACTTGAGCAAGTCCTTGTCTGTAAGTCTCAATGGAATTCGGGAATGCAGGTGGCAGGCATTACCTGATACTAACCCATTGGAGATCAGGCCTGAATAATACATTGTAGCCTTTGAAGCTTGCTTTGCTTTGCATAGCCATGTTGACATAAATCAGATGTTTAAGTTCAAAGCATAAGGGAGTGAACTCTTTATTTCATGAATCACACCATAACAACCTTCTGGCATCAGCATATCTAACAGACCTCGATGTGAGATAGATCTCTGTGTTTCCTTAATTGTTATGTATAGATAATATCTATTTTCTGTAATTATGGCCTTTAGACATTGATTGATGAGCTTTGCATGCGTACCGTATACCCCTCCACATATCAATCCCATAAAAGCCATTTCAGAGAAGGGCTCGGAGCATTCTCTACTAGAGGGAATCTCAACCCACTTTCCAGTCAGAACAACAGATTGTGTTCTGGAAGGCTTAATCTCATCTGTGGTGGCCAGGAGAGCTCTGCAGGATGGGACATCACACAAAGGATGGTACAATATTCACAAATCAATAAATATAATATATCACATAAAGAAAAGAAAAGACAAAAATTATGTGATCATTCATAGATGCAGAAAAAAAACATTTGGTAAGGTACAGCACACATGTATGATAAAAACACTAAACAAAGTGGTAATAAAGGGAGCATACCTCAACATAATAAAGGCCATATATAAGAGACCTACATCCAACATCATAGTCAACTGGCAAAAATTAAAAGCTTCCCCCCTAAGATCACAGACAAGATAAGGATGTCCACTTTCACCGCTGCTATTCAACATAGTATTGGAAGTCCCTGCTACAGTAATCAGACAAGAAGGAGAAATAAAAGGCATCCAAATTGGAAAGGATGAAGCAAAAATGTCATTATTTGCAGATGATATGATAATATACATAGAAAACCCTACAAACTCCACCAAAAAAACTATTCATTCTAATAAGTGAATTTGGCAAAATAGCAGGATACATAGTCAATATTAATAAATTGAAGGCATTTTTGTACACCAACAATGAAACATAAGAAACAGAAATCAGGAAAAAATTCCATTTCATATAGCAACAAGAAAAATTAAGTATATATGAATAAACCTAAGCAAGGAGGCAGAAATAAATTGAAGGATACACCATGTTCATGGATTGGAAGAATTAACCATCAAAATTCTACCCAAATGGCCATACTACCCAAAACAATTTATAGATTCAATGCAATCCCCATTAAAATACCATTGAAATATTTAATAGATATAGAATAAATATTTCAAATATTTGTATGGATCCATAGATGACTCCGAATAGCCCCACCAATTTTGAAAAGAAGAACAAAGTAGAAGGGATCACGATGCCTGAAATCAAACTATATTACAAGATCACTGTAATCAAAACAGTCTGGTATTAGCATAAGAATGGAGAATTAATGGTCAATTAATATTCATCAAAGGGAGCAGAAGGATAAAATGGAATAAATAGTCTTTTCATCAAATGGTGTTGGGAGATCTGGAGAGTTACACGCAAAAAAATGAAACTTGTCCACCAACTTACAGTATACACAAAAATAAACTCAAGATGGATAAAAGACTGAAATATAAGTAATGATACCATAAAAGTCCTAGAGGAGAACATTGGCAGGAAAATCTCAGACATTCCATGCAGCAAGTTTCACCAAAATGTCCCCTAGAACAAGGGACATAAAGAGAAGTATAAACAAATGTGATTTCATTTAAATTAAAAGCTTCTACATGTCTAAAGAAAACATTAGCAAAATGAAAAGGAAAACAACTGCATGGGAAAATACATTTGCCAATGATATCTAGGACAAGGGTTTTGTCTCCAAAATATATAAAGAGCTCACATAACTCCACACCAGGGAGACAGACAATCCAATTAAAAAAATGGGCAAAGTATCTGAACAGACACTTCTCCAAGGAGCACATGCAGAGTGCCCAGAGACATATTAAAGGATACTCAGCATTGCTAGCCATCAGATAGATGCAAATTAAAACTGCAATGTGATACCACTTCACACTTGTCAGAATGGCCATCACAAACAAATCAACAAACAGGAAGTGCTGGAGAGGTTGTAGAGAAAAGGGAACCCTAGTACACTGTTGGTGGGAATGCAGACTGGTGCAGCCACTGTGGAAAACAGTATGGAATTTCCTCAAGAAACTAAGAATGGAATTGCTTTTTGATCCAACCACTCCACTTGCAGGAATTATAACCTAAGGGTCCTTGAAGACTAATTCAAAAGAACTCATGCACCCCAATGTTTATAGCAGCACAATTTACAATAGCTAAGTGCTGGAAGCAGCATATATGTCCATCAGTAAATGAGTGGATTAATAATCTGTGGTACATTTAAAGAAGGAGCTCTTACCCTTTGAGGCAACATGGATGGAACTGGAGAGCATTATGCTATGTAAACTAGGTGGTGAAATACAAATACCACAAGTAGAACCTAATTAGCAAAACAAACAAACAAACAAAATATAAAAAGAGACAATGAATTCAAGAACAAATTGACAGTAAGCAGAGTGCAGGTGGAAGGGGGTGATGGGGGAAAGAATGAAAGGGTCATAAATCAACATGTATAAAGGACGCATGGACAAAGCCAAAGGTGAGTAGGTAGGCAGGTAGGAGGTGGGGGTGGGTAGAGGAGGTGAAAATGGTGGTGGGAAAATGGAGACAACTGTATTCAAACATCAATAAAAATAAAGAAGGAAGCAAAAGGGAAAACAATAAAAATGCAAGCATTAAAAAACATTCTGCATTTTCTTTCACTTGCATGCTCTCAAATATAAAATATTTATATTAACTTTATCATTTTCTATTATTTTTTATCAAAATTAAATATAATGGGGGCTTGGACAGGAACACTAACTAGCATTACCAGAATATCTTCCTGCTGAACAGAATAATTTCAAAATTGTCACCAAACAAAAATTCATAATATATGAACTTCTAAGAATCTTATATAGCTATAGTTCTACAATTAAGTTCATTACTTTAGAGTTTGTTTAATGATCCAGTTCTAAGAAGAGCTTGTGTTATAGTTAGCCACCATATGACACTTAATATAGATATATAATTGATGAAAACAAATGAAGAAAACTGTTAACTTTCACTCTAAAAGCTATACTTGAATTTTTTTCAATATAATTTTTTAAATTTTATTTTAACCATTGTTCAAATACAGTTTTTTGTTTTGATGTGAATGAAACAACTAAGAGTGGAAAAGGCAAACACATAAAATGTTAGTCCTTACAAAAATATTTGAAATACATGGCAAATGCATATTACTGTTATGTATGAATAAATGGTTTCTTTCATATGAATTTTTTTTACAAAGAATAAGCTTTTATTTTAAGAAGTGAGGACACACAGACAAAGCCAAAGGGGGTGGGAGGCAGGGATGGGTGGGGAAGGGAGTCATGTGGGGTGAAAATGGAGATAAATGTACTTGAACAGCAATAAAAAGATAATGGGAAAAATAAAAAAAAGGAAAGGATGATAACAGGACTACTTTAAAAGTATATAAAATTGACTATTATGAGATTTCTTCAGGCTATAATAGGATAACTTGAGGTACACAAATCCTCCTGCTCAAAACAATCAGAAAACTGGATAAAGTAAAAAAAAAAAAGAAACTATTTCAAATTATCAGTCAACTGATAAACAAACAGTATTGAAGAGTAATAGAGAGAAAATAGAGTAGTAACCGAGAAATCTATAGCATTTACTTATTTTTTGTCTGCTGTTCCAGCACACAGCCAGAACATAAAACTACTGCAAAAATGCAGAGAGGCAACTACAACTTTTGGCAGTTATAGGTCAAGAGATTAAAAAAAAAAGAAAGGAGTTTGAGTTTCTTATGAACAGATAGTAAGAACTAAGTGAGAAGGGAGGTGCTTCACAGTGACCCTGACATATTGCAAGTTTACTCTTATCAACCAATTGCCACATTCTTTAACTGTGCAAAACATGAGGGTGAGAAACAAAAAGAAAGATCTAAAAGACAGAATGAAAACTTCTAGAGGATTTGAGGAGACAAAAATTTCAGTTTACCACCCACCAAAGGGGAAATGACCCACTGAAACATCAGCATCTCAGTGGGGGAAATTCTTCTACTCAGAGATCCCACTGAGTAGAAGTAGAAGTTGAAATGAACCAGAGTTAGAGGAAGACTTAAAAAACTGAACCAAAAAAACTCCAGCAATCTTAGTTTCTGATTTGACCAAGATGGTCTATTATTATTTAATCTTCTTGTCATAGGATAAGGGAAACCATTTCTGAAGGGAAAGAACACTATTTCTGAAGGGAAAGCTTCAGATATGATATATATATCATATATCATATCACCCCATGATATCATATCATATATCATATATATATATATATATACACACACTAGATATCATATCATATCATATATCATATATATATATACACACACTAGACTATATATATCATCTAGTATTCAAAACTAAAAAACAGAGATGATAAAAATAGGATCAAAAGAAAAAAAATGGATAATACAAATAGATTCACAAATGAGTAAGCTATTAGAGTTATCAGGTAGAATATGAAATAATTGAATTGTATTTTCAAGGCAATAGATGACGAAAGGAAGAATTTCACCAGAAAACTAAAATGAAAAAATAAAATAGAAATTTTAAAGTAGAAAAATGAAATAATGAGAAACAAAGTATAATGACAGATTGGGTACAGCAGCAAAGACCATTAGTGAACTAGAAAATATTTTTTAAGAATATATGGACTAAAACACAGAGAAAGAGAAAAAAAGCATAAGAAATACAGAAGACCTGGCTGGTGTGGCTCAATGGATTGAATGCCGGCCTGTGAATCAAAGAGTCACCAGTTTGATTCCCAGTCAGGACACATGCCTAGGTTGCCAGGTCCCCAGTAGGGGGTGTGTGAGAGGCAACCACACATTGATGTTTCTCTCTCTCTTTTCCTCCTTCTCTTCCCCCATTTCTAAAAATAAATAAATAAAATCTTTAAAAATAAAGAATGCAGAAGAGACCACAAGAGAAATATAAAACAATTGAAAATAGTTCATGTATGTGTAATTATTGTCCAAGAAATAGAAGAAAAAAGCAAGAGAGAGAGAAAGGAATAAGGACCAAGAATTTTTTTTCAAAATAAATTGAACAAAAAGAGGAAAGCTCACTTTTTTCCACTTCTAATGTTAGAATGAATACATTCTAGGGGTCTTTTGTATAGCATACTGACAATAATTAAGGGTACTGTGTTATATATGTGAGAGTTTCTAAGAGAATAGATTCTAAATGTTATCACACACCAAAATGGTAAATATGTGAAGTAATGGAGGTGTCCCTCTTGTTGTGTGTGTGTGTGTACAATCATATTGTACATCTTTTTTAAAAGATTTTGTTTATTTACTTTTAGAGAGGGGAAGGTAGGGAGAAAGAGAGAGAGAGAAACATCAATGTGTGGTTGCCTCTCATGTGGCCCCCACTGGGGACGTGGCCCACAACCCAGGCATGTGCCCTGACTGGGAATCGAACCTGTGGTGCTTTGGTTCACAGCCTGCACTCAATCCACACATTGTACATCTTAAACTTAGATATCTTACTTGTCAATTACATCTTAATAAAGTTAGAACAAACAATGGATTAAATATTGCAGGCCACAGATTTAAAAAAGCCTTCAAACACCAAACATGATAATTTAACATAAAACTGTAAATAGATTTATCATAGTAAGCCTGTTGAAAGTCAATGATAAAAATAAAAATATTAAAAGCAATAAAAATAAAAGACACATTTCTTCAAGGAGAATTAAGACTTCTCAACAGACACAAAGGAACTTGTAAGATAATAGAATTGCATGTATAAAGTCCTGAAAAATACTGATAACTTATAAATTTACACCAAAAAAAAATCAAGATAGGATAAAGACATTTTCAGACAAAAATAACTAGAATTTTACTAACAAAATAAGAGAGTTTTTAAAGAAGGAAAATGACCCCATGAAGAGGGGAAGTGGGAGTGGGTGGGGTGGAGCAAAACTGAGACAACTATAATAGCATAATCAATAAAATATAATTAAAAATAAAAAGATAGAAACATAGAAAGAAACATGGGATGACATAAAGGGTAATATGTGGGTCAATATAGGTGACTACTGACTAGATATTATTAAAGACAATATATTGCAAAGTTTAATATATATACATATACAATATGCATAAATATATCATATACATAATTCTAACTCTAAAACTAATACTAGCTATATGTTGTTTGTTCTCATTATTCACAGATTCTGCATTTGCAAAATTTACCTACACTAAATTTATTTGTATTTCCAAAAACAATACACAAGACGCTTTCACAATCATTTGTGGTTATACTCATGTGCAAGGCAGTAAAATGTTTGAGTTATCCAAAGTGTACTTTCCCAGCTGAGGTTGAACAAGACAACACAGTCTTTTTGTTTTAGCTCTTATACTGAAAGGACACTGAAAGATGAGAGGATGAGGTGAACTACCTAGCTACCTCAGAATTTGAGAAATGACATGGCGGTGAGTTCCCTGGCTTTTATTTTTCTCTCCCATTATTTCAAACTGGACATCACAGGAACTACAAATCAGAATGGCCAACAGACATAAACAAAACAACCCCCCCAAAAAAACTGCTTCCTCTGACCAAGGGAAAAAGAAAAACTTGTAGAGCCCTAATTAGGACACACAAACTTGGTGGCAGTGGTGGGCCCAATCTGCATAGCAATGATGCCAGCAAAGGTGGGGAAGGACAAAGAGACTGCAAGAAGTCATGTTTTTTGCCAAGAGGGAGGTGTAGGTAGGTACAATTTGCCTCCTCACACAGCCAAAAGATGGACAACAACAAATTTAAAAGCAAAAAATAGCCAGAACTGCTAGAAAATCACACTGTATGGAAGTCCAATCACCAAGGAATTGAAAAAGGAACAATCATCCAGACTGGTAGGAGGAATAAAGATGGGAAGCACTGGCAGAGACGACGTGGCAAGGCAGTGGCTGGAGGACTAGCCAGGCAAGGTAGCAGCTAGCAGACCTGGTGGTCCCACATTTGTTTGAAGTTAAACTGGGAGGAATAATTTGGGAGTGATACAGACTGTACAACCCAGGGATTCAGCATGGGAAGAGAAAGCCTTAAAACCTCTGGTTCTAAAAACCTATGGGTGTTGTAGCAGTGAGAGAAACTCCCAGCCTTACAGGAAAGTTCATTGAAGAGACTCACAAGATCATAGAACATACACAAACCCACCCATCTGGGAATCAACACCAGAAGGACCCAATTTGCTTGTGGGTAGTGGGGAAAAGTGACTGAAATCCCAAAAAAGCTAAGCAAGCAACATTGTTCCTTCTCTGCCCCCCCTTACATACAATGTGACAACCCAGTGACATGGGTTGTCCTGCTCTGGCGAATACCTAAGGTTCTGCCCCTTACAACATAACAGGAGTGACAAGGCAAAGAAATATGGTCCAAATTAAAGACCAGATCAAAACTCCAAAAATAAAACTAAGCAATAAAGAGATAGTCAACCTATCAGATGCAGAGTTCAAAACACTGGTAATCAGGATGCTCACAAAAAAATGGTTGAATATGGTCAAAAAATAGAGGAAAGAATGAAAGCTCTGCAAAGTGAAATGAAGAAAATTATACAGGCTATCAAGAGTGAAGGGAAGGAAACCAGGCCTCAAATCAGTGATTTGGAGCAGAAGGAAGAAATAAACATTCAACCAGAACTGAATGAAGAAATAAGAATTTAAAAAATTGAGGAAAGGTATAAGAATGTGCAGGACAACTATAAATGTTCTGGCATCCGCATCAAAGGGGTTCCAGAAGGAGAAGAGGAAGAGCAAAGAATTGAAAATTTATTTGAAAAAATAATGGAGAACTTCCCCAATCTCACAAAGGATATAGACTTCCAGAAAGTCTAGGAAGCTCAGAGAGTCCCAAAGAAGTTAGACCCAAGGAAGCACACACTAAGGGACATCATAATTACATTATCCAAGATTAAAGAAAAGGAGAGAAACTTAAAAGCAGCAAGAGAAAAAGAAAGAGTTACCTACAAAGGAGTGCCCATAGACTATCAGTTGATTCCCCAAGAGAAACCTAGTAGACAAGAAGGGGCTGGAAAGAAGTATTCAAAATCATGAAGGGCAAGGACCTACTTCCAAGATTACTTTGTCCACCAAAGCTATCCAGATAAAGTACTTCAAAGACAAGGCAAATTTAAAGTAGTTCATCACCAAACCCTTATTATATGAAATGTTAAAGGGACTTATCTAAGAAAAAGTTGATGATCAAAGCTATGAACTGTAAAATGACAAACTCAGAACTAGCAACAACTGAATCTAAAAACAAAATCAAAGCAAACTAAGCAAACAATGAGAACAGGAACAGAATCATAGAAATAAAGATCACATGGAGAGTTATTAGCAAGGAGGAGGAGAAGAGTATGGGGAAAAGGTACAGGGAATAAGAATCATAATAGGTAGGCACAAAATAGATAGGGGGAGGTACAGGAAATGGAGAGAATGGTACAGGAAATGGAGAAGCCAAAGAACTTGTATGTACAACCCATAAACATGAACTAATGGGGTGGGGATGCTGGTGGGGTGGTGCAGGGCAGAGGGGGATAAAGCAGAGATAAAATGGGACAACTGTAATAGCAAAATCAGTAAAGTATACTGTTTTTAGATTTTATTTATTTATTTTTTAGAGAGGGTAACAGAAGGAGGAAAAGAGGAAGAGAATCATCAGCATATGGTTGTCTCTCATGGTCCCCCTACTGGAGACCTGGTCCACAACCCAGGTATGTGTCCTGAGTGGGAAACAAACCAGTGACTCTTTGGTTTATAGACTGGCACTCATTTCACTGAGCCACAACAGCCAGGGAAATAATATATACCTTGAAAAAAGAAGTAATATTTTAATGTTTTTATTTTAGGTTGCAAAGTGCCAGTATTAATAGTATAAGCTAAGTTATACATAATTACCTAGAGATACCACTAACCAAGTTAAATAAAATAATATGCTGAAAAAATAGTATAAATAAATTAAGGTGGAATTTTAAAAATTATTCAAGTAATTCACAAAAGTAAGAAAAAGGAAACTGGAATGTGAAAGAAAGAAATCAAAGAGCGCATAACAAAAATGTCAGAATTCACCCCAAATATATAGATAACTACTTTAAAAGCAAACAGCTTAAATGTAGAATGTAAAAAGATTGGCAAGAGTAGCAAGCAAAAAAGAAAAAGGACTCGTGGACACATGCAAAAATGTGGTGATTGTGGGGTTCAACGGGAGGGGGAATTTGAAGTGGAAGAGTGTGTAAGCAGGATAAACAGTAATGGAAAAATACCAAAACAAAAAACAAAAAAATCAACCCAACAACATGAAAACTCTTTATTGTGTACACGAAACTCATTTGAAACATAACAATATAAGTAGTCTGAAAGTAAAATATAAAAACTTATAAAACTTCTGAGACTTAAATCAATGTTTTGATAACATTGATTTAAAAGCAAGAGTAACTGTGAATATTTATAAAATAAACTTCAAAAGAAAGGAAATTTCTAAGGATAAAGAGTGACAGCATATGGCCCTAGCTTGTGAGGTTCAGTGGATTGAGCACCAGCTTGTGAACCAAAGGGTCGCCCATTCAGTCCCCAGTCAGAGCATCTGCCTGGGTTGCCAGACAGGTCCCCAGCAGGAGATGTGCAAGAAGCAACCACACATTGATGTTTCTTTCCCTCTCTTTCTCCCTCCCCTCCCTTCTCTAAAAGTAAATAAATAAAATCTTTAAAAAATGAAATACAATCACACAAAAATACTTCCAGCTATCTTTTTTACAATGGTGCAAAAGCAATTTAATGGAGAAAGAATTCTCCATTAAATTATAGTTGTCTGCATTTTCTCCCCACCATTCCTCCACACCCCAAACAAACCCACCTCCCTCCCTTGCTTACACCCTCCCCCTTGGTTTCCTCCATGTGTCTTTTATAGTAGTTCCTGAAAACCCTTCTCCCCTCTGCCCACTTCCCCCTCCCCTCTGGCTATTGTTAGATTGTTCATAATTTCAATGTCTCTGCTTATATTTTGTTTGCATTTTTCTTTTGTTGATTATGTTCCAGTTAAAGGTGAGATCATATGGTATTTGTCCCTCACCACCTGGCTTATTTCACTTAGCATAATGCTCTCTAGTTCCATCCATGCTGTTGCAAAAGATATATGCTCCCTTTCTCTCTCTGCTGCGTAGAATTCCACTGTGCAAATGTGCCAGTTTTTTGATCTACTCACTTGCTGATGAGCACTTAGGTTGCTTCCAGCACTTCGTTATTATAAATTGTGCTACTATGAACATTGGAGTGCATAGGTTCTTTTGGATTGGTGTTTCAGGGCTCTTAGGGTATAATCCTAGCAGTGGAATTGCTGGGTCATAAGGCAGTTCCATTTTTAGTTTTCTGAGGAAATTCCATATTGTTTTACACAGTGGCTGCACCAGTCTGCATTACCACCAACAGTGCACCTACATTACTACCAACAATTCCATATTGTTTTACACAGTGGCTGCACCAGTCTGCATTACCCTTTTCTGAACACCTTCTCCAACACCTGTTTGTTGATTTGTTCATGATGACCATTTGGATGGGTGTGAGGTGGTATCACATTGTGGTTTTAATTTGCATCTTTCTGATGACTAGTGATGCTGACCATCTTTTCCTATTTCTTTGGACCCTCTGTACATCCTCCTTGGAGAAGTGTCTATTCAAGTCTTTCTCCCATTTTTCGAATTGATTTTTTTTTGCCTTTGTGGAGTGGAGTCCTGTGAGTTCTTTATATATTTTAGAAATCAAAACCATGTCTGAGGTATCATTGGCAAATATGTTTCCCCAAATAGTTGGTTCTCTTTTAATTTAAATGCTATTTTCTTTAGACATGTGGAAGCTTTATAATTTGAGGAGGTCCCATTTGTTTATTCTTTCATTTATGTCTCTTGCTTTAGGGCGCATATCAGTAAAGATGTTACTGTGTGGAATGTCTGAGTTTTTTTTCATTCTGATGTTTTCCTCTAGGACTTCTATGGTGTCACAACATATATTTAAGTCTTTTATCCCCCTTGAATTTATTTTTGTGGATAGTGTAAGTTGCTGATTGAGATTCACTTTTTTTACAAGTAGCTGTCCAGATATCCCAGAACCATTTGTTAAAGAGGCCATTTTTACTCCAGTTTATGCTTCTTCCCCTGTGGCAAATGTTAATTGATCATAGAGACTTGGGTTTATTTCTGTACTCTCTGTTCTGTTCCATTGGCCTATGTGCATGTTTTTATGCCAGTACCAAGCTGTTCTGATTACACTGGCCTTGTAATACAGTTTGATATCAGGTATTGTGAGCCCTCCTACTTTGTTATTCATTCTCAAAATTGCTGCAGCTATTATGGGTTATTTATGGTACCATATAAATTTCTGAAATGTTTCTTATATATATGTTAAATATGTTATTGGTACTTTAATAGGGATTGCATTGAATCTATACGTCACTTTGGGTAGTATGGTCATTTTGATTATGTTAATTCTTCAAATCCATGAGTATGGTACATGCTTCCATTTGTTTGTCTTCCTCAATTTCTTTCTTCAATGTTGTATAGTTTTCTGAGTACAGGTCTTCTACCTCCTTGGTTCAATTTATTTCTAAGTACTTTATTTTTCTTGTTGCTATATCAAATGGAATTTTTTCCTAATTTCTGTTTCTAATTTTTCATTTTTGGTATACAAAAATGCTTTTGATTTCTGAGTACTGACTTTGTATCTGGCTGTTTTGCTAAATTCATTTATTAGATTGAATATTTTTTTGTGGAGTATATAGAATTTTCTATGTAAACTATCATGTCATCTGCAAACAATGACAGCTTTACTTCCTCCTTTCCAATTTGTATGTCTTTTATTTTTTGTCTGATTGCTGTGGTAAGTACATCCAGTACTATGTTTAATAGGAGTGTTGAAAGTGGGCATCCTTGTCTTGTTCCTGATCTTAGTGGGAAAGGTTTTAGTTTTTGTCCATTGAGTATGATGTTGTCTGTGGGTCTCTCATATATGGCCTTTATCAGGGTGGGGAATGCTCCCTCTATTCCCAGTTTTCTGAATGTTTTTGTCATAAATGGGTGCTGTACCTTATTGAATATGTTTTCCAAATCTATTGTTATGATCATGTGATTTTCATCTTTTGCTTTGTTTATGTAGGGTATTATATTTATTGATTTGTGAATATTGTGCCATCCTTCCATTCCTGGGATGAATCCTCCTTGGTCATGGTGTATGATCTTTTTAACATATTTCTGGATCCAGTTTGCCAATATTTTGTTTAGGAATTTAGCATCTATGTTCATCAGTGATATTGGACTGAAGTTTTCTTTGTCATGTCTTTATTGGGTTTGGGGATTAGAATGATGCTGGCTTGATAAAAAGACTTTGGGAAATTTCCACCTTCTTGCAATCTTTGGAATAATCTGTGGAGGATGGGGGTTAGCTCTCCCTTAAATTCTTTACAAAACTTTCCTGTGAAACTGTCTGGCCTAGGACTTTTATGTGTCAGAAACATTTTAATTACTGTTTCCATTTTATCAGCTGTTATTTATCTATTCAGGCTTTGTGCTTTTTGTTTATTGAGTTTTGGAAGATGATATTTTTCTAGAAATTTGTCCATTTCACCTGGGTTTTCAGATATTTTGGCATATAGTTCTTCATAGTAATTTTTTTTACAATCCTTTGTATTTCTGTAGTATCAGGTTATAGGAGACTGTTCTGCATGGAATGGGCCAAGTTCCCACTCCAAGATGCACAGGACCCATGCCCATGGATAAGTTCTCCTGTGGGGAATCAGGCTTGCAATGTGCGTAGGCTGCTTTGAGTCTTGCTCTTGCTAAAAATCTCCCTCACCTTGAATTGAGGACATTTACTATAAAATAACTTCCTAAAATCCATGCTAAACCTTTCAAGGATGAGTGTAAGCGGTTGAACTACTTTTGCCTTTTCATTTGCAAACACCCCTCTTCTGCAATGTGATTAGAAGGATTGGCTCCTTTTTTTTCTGTAAAAGGTAACCACCTAAAGTGAACCTGTGCATAGTAAATGAGGACAATCATGTAATGTGCCGAGAAACCCAATAAAGGCCGATCATGGCAAGGACCAAGGCTTTGGGTCCTCTTGAGAGAAAAGCCACTCTGTCCCTTTTCCTCCACCAGACTCAGTAGTCCCTGTGAATGTCTCATTTCATCCATACTGATGTGGACACTGTGGGCCAGGGTGTGCATCACCAGGTGTATTCTCCTCTTTCATTTCTGATTGTGTTTATTTGGATGCTCTCTCCCTTTTTTTTTTTATGAGCTTAAAGGCTTGTGCATATTATTTATCTTTTCTTTTTTTTTATTTTAATCATTGTTCAAGTACAGTTTTCTCCCCCCTACTCCCATTCCAGCCCACCCACCCAACCCTCCCCCCTTCCCCCCATTACCCCCCACCCCTAGTTTTTGTCCATGTGTCCTCCAAATTTGTTCCTGTAAACCCTACCCATTCCCCCCTGAAATTCCCTCTTCTCTCCCCTCTGGTCACTGTCAGACTATCCCCTATTTCAGTGTCTTTGGTTATATTTTGCTAGTTTTTTGTTTTGTTTTGTTTGGTTGTTTAGACTCCTGTTAAAGGTGATATCATGTGGTATTTGTCTTTCACTGCCTGGCTTGTTTCGCTTAGCATAATGCTTTTCAGCTCCATCCATGCTGTTGCATAGGGTAGGAGCTCCTTCTTTCTTTCTGCTGCATAGAATTCCATTGTGTAAATGTACCATAGTTTTTTGATCCATTCATTTACTGATGGGCATCTAGGTTGCTTCCAGCATCTAGCTATTGTAAATTGTGCTGCTATGAACATTGGGATGCATAGGTTCTTTTGAATTGGTGTTTTAGTATTCTTAGGATAGAGTCCCAGCAGTGGAATTGCCGGGTCAAAAGGCAGATCCATTTTTAGTTTTCTGAGGAAGTTCCAAACTGCTTTCCATAGTGGTTGTACCAGTCTGCAGTCCCACCAACAGTGTACTAGGGACCCCCTTTATCCACAGCCTCTCCAACACTTGTTGTTTGTTGCTTTGTTTATGATGGCCATTCTGACTGGTGTGAATTGGGATCACATTGTGGTTTTAATCTGCATCTCTCTGATGGCTAGTGATATTGAGCATCGTTTCATGTGTCTTTGGATTTTCTGTATGTCCTCCTTGGAGAAGTGTCTGTTCAAGTCCTTTGCCCATTTTTTAATTGGGTTACTTGTCTTCTTAGAGTGGAGTCGTGTATGTTCTTTATATATTTTGGAGATTAAACCCTTGTCTGAGGTATCATTGGCAAATATGTTTTCCCATACAGTTGGTTCTCTTTTTATTTTGATACTGTTTTCTTTAGCTGTGCAAAAGCTTTTAATTTTGATGAGGTCCTATTTGTTTATTCTTTCCTTTATGTCCCTTGCTCTAGGAGACAAGTCAGTAAAAAAGTTTCTGCATGAAATATCTGAGATTTTCCTACCTATGTTCTCTTCTAGGACTTTAATGGTGTCACGCTTTATATTTAAGTCTTTTATCCACCTTGAATCTATTATTGTATAAGGTATTTGGTGCTCATTTCATTTTTTTGCACGTAGCTGTCCAGTTCTCCCAACACCATTTGTTGAAGAGGCTATTTTTATTCCATTTTATGTTGCTGCTTCCTTTGTCCAATATTAATTGACTGTAGAGGCTTGGGTTTATTTCTGGGCTCTCTGTTCTGTTCCATTGGTCCATGTGCCTGTTTTTATGCCAGTACCAGGCAGTTTTGATTACAGTGGCCTTGTAGTCTAGTTTAGTGTCAGGTATTGTGATTCCTCCTACTTTACTCTTCTTTCTCAAAATTTCAGCAGCTATTCGGGGTCGTTTATGGTTCCATATAAATTGTTGAAGTGTTTGTTCTATGCCTGTGAAATATGCCATTGGTACTTTAATAGGTATTGCATTGAATGTGTAAATTGCTTTGGGTAGTATGGACATTTTGATGATATTAATTCTTCCAATCCATGAACACGGTATATATTTCCATTTGTTTGTGTCTTCCTTGATTTCTCTCCTCAGTGTTACGTAGTTTTCTGAATACATGTCTTTTACCTCTTTGCTTAAGTTTATTCCTAGGTATTTTATTTTTCTTTTTGCTATTTCAAATGGGATTTTTTTCTCAATTTCTGCTTCTGCTGTTTCATTGTTGGTGTACAGAAATGCCGTTGATTTCTGGATATTGACTTTGTATCCCGCTGTTTTGCCAAATTCATTTATTAGGTCAAGCAGTGTTTTGGTGGAGTCTATAGGATTTTCTATGTACACCATCATGTCATCTGCAAACAGTGACAGTTTTGTTTCCTCCTTTCCGATTTGGATTCCTTTTATTTCTTTTTTCTTGTCTGATTGCTGTGACTAGAACTTCCAGTACTATATTGAATAGGAGTGGTGAAAGTGGACATTCTTGTCTTGTTCCTGTTCTTAGTGGAAAAGATTTTAATTTTTGCCCATTGAGTATAATGTTGGCTGTAGGTTTCTCATATATGGCCTTTATTTTGTTTATCTTTTCAAAGAACCAGCTCCTAGATTCATTGATCCTTAGAATTGTGCTTTTAGTCTCTATGTCATTTAATTCTGCTATAATGTTGATTATTTTCTTCCTTCTGCTTGCTCTGGGCTGTCTTTGTTGTTTTTCCTCGAGTTCTTGTAGGCCCAGAGTTAGGTTGTTTATTTGAAATGTTTCTATCTTTCTTAGGTAGTCCTGTATCACTGTGAACTTTCCTCTGAGCACTGCCTTCTCTGTGTCCCATAAGTTTTGGATTGTTGTGAGTTCATTTTCATTTATTTCCAGAAACATTTTATTTTTTCCCTAATCTGATTCTTGACCCATTCATTGTTTAATAGCATGCTATTCAAGCTCCATGAGTTTGAGTGTTTTTTTCCCCCTTGAGGTTGGTTTGTAGTTTCAGTCCCCTGTGGTCAAATAAAATTCTTGATATGATTTCAATTTTCTTGAATTTGTCGAGGTTTGTTTTGTGTCCTATCATATGCTCTATCTTTGAAAATATTCAATGTGCATTTGAAAAGAATGTGTATTTAGCTTCTTTGGGAGGAAGGTCTCTGTCTATATATATCAGTTAAGTCCATTTCATCTAGGGCATTTTTCAATGCCACAATATCTTTGTTGATATTTTTGGGGAAGATCTGTCCATTTTTGACATTTGGGTGTTAAAATTCCCTACTATAATTGTGTTGATATTAATATCTTTCTTGAAGTCCTCCAATATTTCGTTTATGTATTTGGGTGCTGCTAGGTTGGGTGCATAAATATTCACAATGTTTATATCTTCTTGATGGATTCTTCCCATGAGTATTATGAAGTAACTTTCTGGGTCTCTTTTTATGGCTCATTTTTTTAAGTCTATTTTGTTCAGTATGAGTATTGGTACCCCATCTTTTTTATCCTGTCCACTTGCTTGGAATATTTATTTCCAGCCTTTCACTTTCAGTCTGTGTAGGTCTTTTGGTCTGAAGTAGGCCTCTTGTAGGCAGCATGTGTGTGGGTCATATTTTCTTATCCACTGCAATATTCTGTGTCTTTTGATTGGGACATTTAATCCATTCATGTTTAAGGTTATTACTGTTAGGTACTTACTCATTACCATTTTTTCGTACCTATGTTCCTTTTTCTTTCACTTTTTTTCTTCTTGTTCTTAAAGCAAACCTTTTAGCATCTCTTGCTGAGCTGATTTGCAGGAGATTTATTCTTTGAGTCTTCTTTTGTCCAGGAAGCTCCTTGTTTGGCCTTCCATTTCAGTTGAGAGCTTTGCTAGATAAAGTAGTCTTGGTTTTAGGCCTCTGGTTCTCATTACTTGGAATACTTCTTGCCATCCTCTTCTGGCTTGGAATGTTTCCACTGAGAATTCATCTACTAGTCTTGTCAGGGCTCCCTTGTATGTTACTTCCTGTTTTTCCTTGCTGCCTTTAAGATTCTCTCTTTATCTTGGATTTTTGACCTTTTATTTCTGATGTGTCTAGAAGTGGGCTTCTTTAGGTACCTCTTGATTGGAAATCTCTGTGTTTCCTGGATTTGTGTGACTTTTTATCTCATAAAATTAGGGAAGTTTTCCATCATTGCTTTTTCAAATAGTTTTTCTATCACTTGTTCTTTTTCTCCTTCTGGTATCCCTGTAATATGGATATTATTATGTTACATGTTGTCCTGAATTTCCTTTAACCCCTCTTCATTCTTTCTGAGCCTCTTTCTTTTTTTTTTCTACCTTGTCCTCCAACTCACTGATAAGATCCTCTGCTTAAATGAGCCTGCTTTTGATTCCTTCCACTGTGTTCTTCAGTTCAGAAATTGTATTCTTCATTTTCACTTGGACCTTGCTGATAGTTTCTATTTCCTTTTTCATGTTGATATAGTTTGTAAACAGTTCATTGTAGTTTCCCTGTAGTTTTTGGTAATTCCTTGTGAGCTCATTGAGCTTCCTGATAACCATTGCTTTGAATTCCATATCTGATAGTTGACTAGCCTCTATTTCATTTACTGTTCTTTCTGAGGCTTCCTCCTTTACTTTCACTTGGGGATTGCTTCTTTGTCTTCCCATTGTTTGTGGGATTCTTCCTGTTAGCCTCTGCTTCTTAAATTGATGTCTTCTGAATCCCTGAATTTCTGGTGTGAACTTCTATGGTAAAAGATTTGTGAGACTCAGTGGTGCAGTCTCTTTGATCTCCTGAGATTGCTGGTCTTGTCCTGATGTTTATGTTGGCTCTGTGTATGTCTTTGTATTTTTATTGTTTTGGGTCTTTCTTTGGTGTGTCCTTCCCTCCAGCTGGATTACTGAGTGTCACTCTGTCCAGCACCTCTTGTATTCTGTTGTGCAGGTGTGGTCAAGTTGTGTTGAAGCTGGTTCTTGATTGTGTACAAGATTTTCAGGATTCTCTCTTACTCTTGTTCACTTGTTTGTTCTTCATAATTTCTCCACCATTTTGTTGTATTTACAGATATGTCCTTGGTTGAGTTAGTGTAGCTTCCAATCCTCCTTCATCTTCTTCTGTTGTTATCTGTTGGTGATTCCTTTGTTGGTGGGTTTCCTTTTATAGCTGGTATCCTGGTGTTCACAGCTTACACCTACTCTTTTTTGTGATCAGTTGGAGGTAGAAGGCAAAATGACTCAAGACAGCAGGAGTGTATTCTATATTTAAAGTACCAACCTGTAAAGAAGAGATAGGAGATTCTTTGTATATATATAATGTTAACTGTGATGTTTCACCCAACTAACCACTTTTGAGAAAAGGTAGAAAGAAGGTAAGACTGTTGTTGGAGGGGGGAAAGATTGTGAGTTGGGTCTAGAAAGCAGTGAGCTTGTGGGAGGTCAAATTATGAGGTAAAGTGAGAGTGAAGGATAGAAAATAGGTGTAGTGTGTGAGAGAATAGAATTAAACACAACAGTAATAAAATTCAGGTAACAGTGAAGTGGGCTAAGATATGGGAGGGGTGCTGTGTAGTATATACAATTGTTTGGAACAGCAATTGTTTTACAATAATAATGGAGCAACAATCATATGACAATATCTATGTGATCTGGATAACAGAGTCTTAAGTACAGAACCTAGAGTAGTGTGCTAGTGGAACACAAGTGAAGTGAAAGACAGTAAATTAAAAATACACTATGAAAGAGAGAGCAAGGGAATCCAATCAAACAATGCAATTTAACCACCCAAGCGAAGAAGACTAAACAGAAATAATAGAAATACAAAAATAGTAATAAAATGAAAGATGTAAGAATAATGAAAAATAATAATACAAATATAGAATAGCTTGCAAGTTCTCTGGAGTAGCAAAGTGAAATTTCTCTCACTGTGTTAGCTATTGGGATGCTCCCTCTGTGTCCAACTCTGGTCTTTTCACAGTTCCAGGTTTTATTGTCTCACTGGTGGGGAAAAATAAAGAAGAAGGAAGGAAGAAGAGATAAAAAGGGGAAGAAAGGAAGAAGGAATAAAAAAGAAAGAAGCAAAGAGAGGAAGAAAGAGTTAAAAGAAAAGAAAAATTACTTAAGCAACCTCCTGCTGGCTTCTAACTGGCCAAAGGAGTTCTGCTGGTGTTCCTGGCTGCAGCAGGTTGAGGAGAAATTGGTTTTGTTTTTCTCACTTCCTGAGCAACATTTACCCAGCCTTCAGGCCAGTTCCTCAGTTCCCTTCTGGGCCCCCAATGCCCTTCCGCACCCAGCCCAGTCCTTCAGTCCACCATTTGCACTGTCCTTGAGGTGCACCAACTAGGGGCAATTCACACAACACCTTCTCACTCTTTGTTGTCCTAGATACTAAGGACTCTTGGCGCCCCTTCAGGCTAGTTCAGCTTCCTCCCTGACTTAAGTCTTTCTTGAGATTGATGACTTCCTGAGCCCTGCAGTTTTCCTCTATGGTAGGTGTCTCCACCTTCTTCTTAGAGAGCCAGTTGGCTGTGCAGGGCAGGGGTGCTGCTGTGACTGCCACTGCCGATGTGCGTACCTCCTCTGTTGCTTCCCCAGGGGCAAAGAGGTTGGGTGCACAGTGCCTCTGGGCAGCTGGTCAGGCATGCTCCGTGCCTGGGGGAGTGGCGTTACAGGCAGCCACCCCTCCCTGTGTTGCACACTGTCCCTGGAGCTTGGGCATGCTTGCTTGGCTGGGCACCCACTGGTCCTGTGGGTTTGTCCGTGCACTCTCCCCAGGACTTCAGGTCTGAGCACAGTGTCTTCTGCACTGGGGGAGCACTACATGGCTGAGGAGGGTTAGGAGTGCAGAGGTTGGGTGGCTGCTGCAGGAGAATTCCCCAAACAGCCTCCAAGAGTCTCTTTTTCACTTTTTTTTTAAAGTTCCTCTTATTCAAGTCTGCCACTCCATACAAGGGCCTGGCCTCTCACACAACCCACCTCTCCAACCACACCTGGGACTGATTGAGTCAGGATCCATCACTGTCCAACTCTCTCTAGCTGGTGTCCACAGTCTCTCTGGATGTACAAAGCCCCCCTGTGTTTGCCACTTGGTCCTTATTCCCCTCCCTGTGACTTCAAGCAACCATGTCTCTCCCAATGTTGCTTAAACCTTGTTTGGCAAGGGAAGGAGTTGTTGACCTGGCTCTCTCCCAAGAACCCTGTGGCAGACCCGGCATGCATTAGACCTGGGAGTGCAGCCACCCAGGTCCCCATACTGGACTCAGGGGCTTTATTGTCCAGAAGCACTCTCCTTACCATCTGATTTTTCAATGTCCTCTAGTTATTTTTCTCCAGTCCTCATATATGCTGTAATACTATTGGTGGTTTTCTTTGTTCCTCATGTTAGGTGTTTGACCCATGTGCAGGGGAAGTGGACTCCATCTCCCACCTATCTCACTACCATCTCCCCTCTCCCCCACTTCAGTTTTGGCCATTTGTCCTTTATATATATTCCTGAAAAGCCTTCCCCCTTTTTCCCCCATTACCCTCTCCCACCTTCCTTTTGGTTACTGTCAGATTGTTCTTAATTTCAATGTCTCTGGTTATATTTTGCTTGCTTGCTTGTTTTGTTGATTGAGTTCTACTTATAGTGAGATCATATGGCATTTGTCTTTTACCACCTGACTTATTTCACTTAGCGTAATGCTCTCCGCATCCATCCATGCTGTCACAAAGGGCAGGAGCTCCTTCTTTCTTTCTGCTATGTGGTATTCCATCATGTAAATGTACCGTAGTTTTTTTATCCACTAATTTACTGATGGGCACTTAGGTTGCTTCTAGCACTTGGCTATTGTAAATTGTGCTGCTATAAATATTGGGGTGATAGGTTCTTTTAAATTGGTGTTTCAGGGTTCTTTTTAAAAGAGGAGCTGAACTGAGACTTGAGATACAATAGAGACCCAGTATTTGCATGCCTGTGTGCACATGTGTATTGGCTTTGACAACATACTCAGAGGAATAGAATCATGCTGAAGGGATTGTGAGACCGAAAAGAATATGCCTGGTATGGAGGACTATAGAGAGGAGCGAGTTCAGGCCTGATTCTCCTGTGAGAGTGCAACAGGTGGGGAAATGGATGGCCAGGAGATAAACACCTGAGATTGCTGCAGCCAGGCATGTCCCTTAACAGGTGAGCTCAACCCGCACCTGTAGGATTGCAGGCTGTACAGATCAGTGAGGCCAGTCTCAGAAACACCCTACTGGGTACATACCCACAGGGGAAAGAAGAAAATGCTCTGAAAGAGCCCTTTTCCCCAGATACTATGATAGGCACTGTTCCTGGGGCCCTGGTCCACTGAAATGAGCAGAGCGTAGAGATTAGATACAGGTTCAACAGGGGTGTTCAGGGCCCCACTCAGCCTCTGTGTCTAGACAAAGCTGTTGTCTGTGCCAAGTAAGAAAGAGTGGCCCCTTTTACACAAATTGGCCCCTCACAGGAAATTCACAGCTAATGCACCTGAAATACATTATTGGAAAGAATCTGGGACAGACCAAGATGAGTGGCGAGAGGGTGGGGAAACACTTTCACCATCTTCCCTGAAGACTGAACAGTACCCATTGGAAATGACCCAGGGTTCCACTCTCCCAACCACACCAGAAGCTCCACCTGGAGGAAGTGGAGAAGGTACTGGTGATCTTCTCAGGTTATTACCTGAACCACTCCTGGGCCATGGGCTGATGGAATGACAGAAGGACAGAACAGTGATGACCAGCCAAATCCGAAAGAGACAGCCACAAACTGTGAATCACTTGTAATTTCAAATGGGCTACCTAGGGCCAAACTAGGATACCATCTGGCATTACCAGGAGCAGATCCAGAAAGATAATACAGTGGTAAACACCAGATTCTACTGGGACTAACTCCAGAAAGGTGTTCTTCATTATTTGCATTATTTTATCTCCTGCATAGCTTTTTAACATTACTTTTTTCCTTCAAGTCTGTGCCTATAATTTCATTATTTTTTTCATATTTTAGTTTGCTTCAAATCTCAGCTTTTGTTGCTCCCTTCTCTTATTCCATATTACCTTCTTCCTTCCTCTGATTATTTTTGTTTTAGATTTTATTTTTTCTCTTTCTATGAATTGTTTCTATTCTACACTCTTACTATTTCTCCATGCTCCAGACTCTCAAAACCAATTTTCTTGTCATTATCATCTCACAATCTCTTTTTGTGGTCTTAAAATACCCTTATTCTCTCACCACCTTTATCAGCTCTTTGTGTATTGATTATTGATATGGTGGTGGTTGGTGCATTTCTTCAAATTTATTTCTAGATTTCCACTATTTGTGTATTTCAAATATCACATTTTACCATTCCCTTCTCCTCACCATTCTGCTTTCTTCTTGCCCTTTCTTTTTTTAATTTGACCTTTTAATTTCTCCGTTTCATTCCTCACTCTTAATATATTTTCTGCTATGCTATCAAAATCTGTCTTCTTTACTCCAGACACCTTTTAATCTTTTCATTATTGTTTTTCCTTCTTATTCCAATTCCACTTCTATTAATTTTTGTTCAGTTGTCATTGATATTGCTGTGGTTGATCATTTTATCCATTTTGGTTCCTATTTTTATCACTATATTTTTTGGCAAAGTATTTTTTTCAA
This sequence comes from Phyllostomus discolor, assembly GCF_004126475.2. Classification (NCBI taxonomy): domain Eukaryota; kingdom Metazoa; phylum Chordata; class Mammalia; order Chiroptera; family Phyllostomidae; genus Phyllostomus; species Phyllostomus discolor. The sequence continues at coordinate 63,050,255 of NC_050198.1, read as the reverse complement.
TTTATTGTCTTTAATTTACTTTTTTCAATTACAGTTTTCAGCATGGCACTGGCAGTAACAGACACATAGATCAATGGGAAAGGAAACAGATACCCCAGAAATAAACCCATGACTATATGGTCAAGTAATCTATGACAAAGGGAACAGGCATATACAATGTGGTAAAACCAATGTCTTCAATAAATGGTGTTGGAAACATTGGACAGATAATGCAAAAAGAGCAAGAGAGAGAGAGAGAGAGAGAGAGAGAGAGAGAGAGAGAGAGAGAGAGAGGAAGGAAGGAAGGAAGGAAGGAAGGAAGGAAGGAAGGAAAGTAACTGGACTACTTCCTTATACCATATACAAAATAGATTAACTACTTAAATGTGAGACTCAAAAGCGCACCAAGCTTGTAAAACAAAACATAGTACTCTTTGATATCACTCCTAGCAATATTTTTGATATGTGTCTTTCACTATATATTTAAAAATTTTTGTTTAAACCTCATATTATACTCTTCCTTTGTTTTACTCCATTTTGCCTTCTTCCACCCCTTTTTATTTATGATGTAAATTTTCTTCTTTCTTTCTTCACCTTGTTTCTATACCCTAGTCTATTATTTCTCCTCCCTCTACATTCTCAAAATAATTTTCTTTTCATTTACTTATCTCATATTCACTTTCCCTTTCTTAGAGTAGTCTCAATCACTTTACACCTTTATAATATTTGCTCATTTTCTGTTGATAGTGTGGTTGTTGGTTGGGTTTATTTTTTTAGGTGTGAGTTTGTTTCCTGGGTGTTTTAGTTTTCTTCTGGCAGCATCTGTACAATGGCATAAAAGACATGGTGGCAGTGTGACTCTGAGTCAGCCAGCCAGTGGGAAGAATCCAACAAAGCACAACCCAACAACAACCAAAACATAATTACAACCAGAGAGCCAACATAAATGGCATAATGGGCATACCAAGAGCATCCAGCTCAAGAGATCAAGAAGACTGCATCACTGAGACTCACAGAGCTGCTACCATAGAAGACAAGAAGTCAAAGCAAATCAATCCAATATGCAGAAACAAACAAGAAGAGTCACCTAAAATGGAGAGACAAAGAAACAACCAACAGTTGAAAGGAAAGGAGGGGTACACAGAAAGAGTGTTAAATGAAATTGATAAAATCAAATTATCAGACATTGAGTTCAAAATAATGGTTATAAGGATGCTCAAGGAGCTCAGTGAGAGCAACAAGAAATTCTATAGGAACTACAAGGAAGTTACTGGGAACTTCATTAGCATGAAAAAGGACATAGAACCTATCACTAAAAGGCAGGAGGAAGTGAAGAATACAATATCTGAAATGAAGAATAGATCAGAAGGAATTAACAGTAAAATAGATGATGCAGAGGATTGATGCAAAATATCAGTATTTATGCAAAAGACCATTAAGAAATAAGGACTTACATTGGCTGAAGTGGCTCAGTGGATTGATCATTGCCCTGCTAACCAAAGGGTTGCAAGTTCAATTCCCACTCAGGACACATGCTTGGGATTCGGGCTAGGTCTCCAGTGGTGGATGCACAAGAGGCAAACACACAGATGTTTTTCTCCCTCTCTTTTTCCTTCCCTTCCTCTCTGTCTAAATTTTTTTTAATTAAAAATAAAAAAGAAATAAGGACTTAACTGATATTCTATACCAAATAATTTAACAGACATATATAAAACACTGCACCCAACTGCAATAGAATACACATTGTACTCAACAGCAGTAGGAATATTCTGATTGATAGATCACAATTTGATCACAGATGAGTTGTAGCAAATTTTAAAAGCCTGAAATGTTACCAAGTATATTTTCTGAAGACAATAGTTCAAATTAGAAATTAATGGCATAATAAAATGAGTAAATACCAAAATATGCAGAAATTAAACAACACACCCCTGAAAAATAGTAAGTCAAAGAATAAATAAAGAGGAAAATAGAAAATATCTTGAGAAAAATAATAATTAAAACCCCCAACACCAAAACCTATGAGACAGATTTAAGAAAATAGACAAATCCTTAGCTAGACTGAGAAACATAAAAAAAGACTAAAATAACTAAAACCATAAATGAAAGACGAAGTTTTATAACAGATGATATATTGATATATAAAAGTTTATAGGAGACTATGATTAAAATTTATATGAATAACCTAGAAATAATGGATATATTCCTAGCATCATGCAACCTACCAAGACTGAATTATGGAGAAATAGAAAATCTTAAATATATATATATATATATATATATATATATATATATATATATATATATAACAAATAAGGAAATAGAATCAGTAATCAAAAACTTTTCAACAAATAAAAAATCCCAGGACCAGATGTTTTCACTGGAAGGCCTCTATCAAATTTTTATTTAAAAATTAATGCCAATCCTTCTCAAACTCTTCCAAAAAACATTAAGAGGAATGAACAGCTCTACATTTATTTTATGAGACTTACATGACAATAATACCAAAGTCAGGAAAAGACATTATAAGAAAACTACTGGCCAATATATCTAATGACAGTGGATGCAAAATTCCTAAAAAATACAAGCAAATGGAATTCAACAACACATTAAAAGTATTGTATACTGTGACTAAGTTGAATTTGTTCTTATGATAGAAGGATGATTCGGCATACAAAAATTAATTAGTATGCTATATCACACTAACAGAACAAAGAATAAACACCATGTGATCATCTCAATAGGTGCAGAAAAAGCATTTGACAAAATTCAATGCATTGTTTGGATAAAAATGTTTACCAAACTGCCCTGGCTGGCATAGCTCCGTGGACTGAGCATAGATCTGCAGACCAAAGTGTCACTGGTTTGATTCCCAGTCAGGGCACATGCCTGGGTTGCGGGCCAGGTCCCCAGTAAAGGGCATGCAAGAGACAACCACACATTAATTTTTTTCTCCCTCTCTTTCTTCTTCCCTTCTTCTTTTTCTAAAATTAAATAGATAATACCTTTAATTTTTAAATGTTCAACAAACTATAAATGGAAGGATATTAGCTTGACAAAACAAAGGTTATATATGAAAACCTCACAGATAATATACTCGGTGATGAAAAACTAAAAGTTTTTTTTAAAGATCAGGAACAAGGAAAGAGCACAAACTATCCATTGTCATGGATAGTGCAATCAGTCAAGAAATAGGAAATAAAAAATATCCAAATTGGGAAGGAAGAAGTAAATGTATCTCTCTCAGTTGACATGATGTTATACATATGCAACCTAATGATTACCAAAAGAAAAGAGCTAACAAACAAATTCAGCAAGTTGCAGAATGAAAAATCAACACAAAAATCAGTTTCATTTCTGTACACTAACAATAGACAATTCAAAAAGGAAATTAAGAAAACTATTCAATTTATAATAGTATTAAATAAAATTCTTAGAAATAACCCTGAAACCAAAAGAATTATACACTGAAAACTACAAAACATTGGAAAAGAAATTAAAAACACAATTATTTTGTTGGCCAGAAAGTTCATTTGATTTTTTTTGTAAGATGGTTCTGGTAACAGTTAGTTGTCTTTAACTTCATTCAAAGCAATTTTGTTAGATTGTGTTGTGACAGCTGTCATATAAGTGTGCATTAAAAATCAAAATTGGTGAATTTTTGTGTAACCATTTTAATATTAAAGATGGAAGAATATACACACTTTCAGCATATTATACTTTGTTATTTTAATGAAAGTAAAATGCAACTGAAGTGCAAAAGAAGGTTTCTGCAGTGTATGGAGAAGGTGCTGTGAGTGATCAAATGTGACAAAAGTGGTTTGAGAAGTTTCTTGCTGGAGCTTTCTCACTGGACAATGCTCCATGGTTGGGTATACAAGTTGAAGTTGATAGTGATCAAATTGAGACATTGTTTGAGAACAATCAACATTATGCCATGTGGAAGACAGCCAACACACTCAAAATATCCAAATCAATAAAGTTATTGTTGAAAATAAAATATGTATAAGAAAAAGAAAATGAACATTTTTACTAACCCAATAAATGGAAAAACATCCAATGTTCATGGATCCAAAGCCTTAATATTGTTAAAATGTCCATACTACCCAAAATGATCTATATATTTACTATATCTCTATCAAAATTCCAATGATATTTGTTGCATAAATAGAAAAAAGTCATCCTAAGCCCTGGCTGGCGTAGCTCAGTGGATTGAGCGCGGGCTGGGAACCAAAGTGTTCCAGGTTCGGTTCCCAGCCAGGGTACATTCCTGGGTTGCAGGCCATAACCCCCAGCAACCGCACATTGATGTTTCTCTCTCTCTCTATCTCCCTCCCTTCCCTCTCTAAAAATAAATAAATAAAATATTTTAAAAAAAAGAAAAAAAAAGAAAACAAGTCATCTTAAAATTCGTTTGTAACCACAAAAGAGCCTGAATAACCCAAATAATCTTTGGGAAAAAAAGCTAGAGGCTTCATATTTTCTGACTTTAAAACATGTTAAAAACTGCAATAATTAAAATAGTATGAAAATGACATGAAAACAAACATACAGGCTGAGAGAACAGAATAGTGAAACCAGAAATAAACTGACACATGTGTGTCCAAATGTTCTCAACAAGAGTACCAAACTACACAATAGGAAAAAATAGTCTTTCAACACATGGTGCAAGGAAAACTGATATTCAAGTGAAAAAAATTAAATTAGATCCATATCTTACACTATACACAAAAACTGTCCTAAAATTGATTTAAGGCAACAAATAAACCCTAAAACTATAATACTTCTAGAAGAAAAATATTACAATAATAAATATTAATAACATTGATTTTGGCAGTGACTTATTGTCTATGACAACAAAAGTGTTATCAACAAAAGCACTAAATAAATAAATAAATAAATAAATAACACCTTGCAAAGGGGACTGTATGGAAACTAAAATACAGCAAATAAAATAGTCAACAGTAGAAAGCAACCTATGGACGAGAGTAAATATTTGCAAACCATATATCTGCTAAGGGGTTAATACACTAAATAGACAAAGAACTTCTACAACCCAATAAATAAACAAAACTCAATTAGGGATAAACAAAACATGCCCTGGCTTGTGTGGCTCAGTGGATTGAGTGCTAGCCTACAAACCAAAAGGTAGCTGGTTTGATTCCCAGTTAGGGCACATGCCTGGGTTTGTAGACAAGGTCCCCAGTAGAGAGTGTGTGAAATCCAACCACACATTGGTGGTTCTCTCCCTCCCTTTCTTCATCCCTTCCCCCTGTCTAAAAATACATAAATAAAATATTTTTTAAATAAACAAAATACTTGAGTAGACATTTCTTCAAAAAAAGTTATATGAATGGCCAACAGGCACATGAAAAGATGGTCAACATCACCAATCATAAGGTAGTTGAAAATTAAAATCATGGTGAAGTATCACTTCACACATGTCATAGTTTCATTTATAAACACACACATAATCACAAGTGTTGGCAAAGATGTGAAGAAAATTGGAGCTTTTAAAAACTGCAAGAGTGTAAATGGTACAGCTGTTATAGAAAGCATCATGTGAGGTCCTCAGAAAATTAGCACTAGAACTATCATATGATCCAACAATCCCTCTTCTGGGTGTTGATCCAATAAATTTGTAAACAAGATCTTAAAGAAATATTTGAGGTCCCATGCTCACTGAGAATATTCACCATAGCTACATGGTGGAGAAAAAACAAATGCCTATCACTGGATGAATGGATAATGAAAATGTAATCTGTATTATGTGTGTGTGTGAATATTATTTACTTTTCTGTATCAAAAAGAAGGTTTTCCTATCATATGTTACAGCATGGGTGAATGTTGAGAACACCATGCTAAGTGAAACAAGCTAGCCATAGGAAACAAATTATGCATGATTCCACTCATATGAGGTATGTAATATAGTCAAATTCATAGAAATAGAAAATAGAGTGGTGGTTGCCAAGGGCTGAGGGGAGGGAAAATCAAAAGTTGCTCTTGAGAATAAAGTTTCAGTTATGCAAGATGAAAAATTTCTAGAGATCTGTACAGCAATGTGCAGATAGTAAGGAAAACTGTAGTGTATACATCAATTTTAAGAGAGTAGATCTTGTTATGTGTTTTTTTTTGCCACAATACAAATACAAATATATATATATATATATATATATATATATATATATATATATATATATGAGTCTGTCTGGAAAAATCCAACCATTGTCAATATAACAAGAATGGTTTGTGTGACATCAATGCAACCTGGCAGCCAAGGAGTGTGTGCAACACTGAACATGCACAAACAATGATGACTTCACTGTACTAATCAGTGGGGGCAGTAGACACCATTCAGTGAGCATGTGCCCTGTGTGGTCATTACATTCAAAATGACTGAGTGAGTAGAGAAACTAATTTGTATTAAATTTTTCATTAAGCTTTAACATTCCTCCTCAGAAACTATTTGGATGATTCAGAAGGCTGCAGCTATAGGCAACTGATGGTTGGCAGCTTCATCACTACAACATGCCCACTCATGCATCATATTTCATATGGTGCAGTTTTTTAGTGAAACATAAAATCATCCAGGTGACTCAGACTCTCTACAGTTTAGATTTGGTACCCTGAGACTTCTGGCTTTTCCCAAAACTAAAATCACCTTTAAAGGGAAGAGATTATAGACCATTGATGAGATTCAGGAAAACACAACAGGACAGCTGATTTTGATTGGGAGAACTGTGAGGTCCCAAGGTGCCTGTTTTGAAGGGGACTGAGGCATCATTGTCCTATGTACAAGGTTTCTTGTGTCTTGCATCTTCTTCAATAAGTCCCTATTTTTCATATTACATGGCTAGATACCTCTAGACAAACCTGATATACCAATTCCTCGTAGAGATTTCACTGGCTAAGGACGACAGCTAAAGGTTCATGAGTTCTAAGGGCTTTTGGCTCACTGAAGCTTAAGTGAAGATGTCCTTGCAATAAACAGAATTTCCCTTCTGCCCCTTGTCACAAGTTTAAATACTCCACAGCTTGTATAATGTAAGCATTTGCAGTCTGCTTTTAACTTGTACTAGTGTAACACCTTCATGCAATAAAGTGAAAAGAGCTTTTGATAGATAGATAGATAGATAGATACAGGTATAGATAGATGGTATAGATATAGATATAGATATAGATATAGATATATCATATCTATCTATATCTATATCTAGTGTGTGTATATATATATATATATATATATATATATATATATACACACACTAAAGTCTCCTTGGGACAAAACAGAAATTTATTGATAGTGGTTTGACCTTTGGGGAAGACTTTTAACAGAGCAGATTAGAAAGAAGTTTGTTGTTTGGTAAAGTTATTATTTATTTGTATGGTTTATATTATATAATTGTGTTAGAAAATCTGTGAGGTATCTCAATATATTTATCTATATCCAAAGTGACAAGAGTTTGAGGATAGCTGCACAGATTAGTCACCATTTCATTTTGTATTATACATAATCTGTATTTAACTTCCCATTCAAAACAAAAACAAATTACAATGCCCCCACAGAGCATTTTATGTATTAACTCTGACTTGGATCAAAATAATAAAACTCAACACTTACAAACACAGTCATGGTTTTGGGAGAAATAAAAAAGGAAGTTTTACCCACCCCCCCCACACATACACACACTAAAATCTATTTTTCTTTTGTTCTAGTATGCCTTTCAAGCACTGTATCTTTGGTTTAAAGTCTCACCTATTAATATGGACCAAAGTAGAAATACTAATAAATATTTCTTATTTTGCCATTGTAAACACAACTTGTAATTTTTTTTAGAATTGTGAGAATAGAAATATACTTTTAAAAATTGTAGCAACATGTAAGTTTAAGTAGTCATGAAATACAGTTTTGAATAGAGTTACTAAAGAATTTTATGTTCTCTAACATGAAAAGTTGTCAATATTTTACTTTTTTAATATAACATAATATTTTATGCATTAGTAGGCAATGTTTTTGAGGTGCATTCTTTCTTTTTCTCTTTTGTGCATTTTTCTCTCCAAATATTTACTCATAGTAGTATAAAATATTATCTTATCCCCTCTATCATTTCCTGTAAGTAAAAATTCTTTTTAAAATAAAACATGGATATATTATCAAGTATCAACTTTTGCAGGCCCCAGCAGTTTTATTAAACAGCAGTTCATTAGTATGTGCTGATATGAAGACAATATCACTGACAATTTCCAGTCTTCCCGCTTTCACAGACATATTTAGTTAATTGATGATGCATAATCCATCTAAGCATTGCAATAAAAAGAAAATATCACAAAATGTGCATAAAGCTTCATAGCAATGAGCGCCAAAAGATGCAATAGACAGGAAGAGAACATTCACACATGCACACACACAGCTATGTTTGTTGCTTAGATTTGATTGATTCTGTTTGCAGAAACTTGACTCCTGTTATATTTTTATTGAATAGATGTGACTTAAAATGATCTTTATTCAGTTTTCTTAAATTGAGTTCTTTATTCAATCTAAGACAAAATTCTGCAATCCATACCAGAATGATATGAGATAGTTTAGCTATTTTACCCATGCCAAATCACCCAAAGTTTAAACAAATTCTGTTAATCATACATACACTTTATTTGATACCAACTGTCCAGATGTTCTAAATATGTTGATGCCTTGGCACCACATAAAATGAATAGAAAGAATTACTGATAATTCCTGGTAATTAATTCATTTATGTATTCACTCATTCTACAAATAATATTTTGCAGCTGTTACATGCAATGGGCTGTATTAGGTGTAGCAAGAAAAGTGTGTGTGAAGACCAGAACCTGTGTTCAAGCAGCTTACAATTAAGTAAAAGGAATAGGTGAACACAAAATAGAATGGGGTTTATGCATTCAGAAACCTGAATTGGTCATATGTATTAATAAATAAAATAGCCTTCCAAATTTGATGATCATGTAGTGTTGAGTCTGAAATTTGTAACAGTGGATCATAGTTTTATAATCAATGAGTAATAAAACAACAGAAAATTGTAAACAAATAAATTATACGTAAGAAAAATCCTTGTATATTTGTGAAGGGTTGTAATCTGGAGGAATAGTAATAGATGAATCAGGGAAGGTAGGTTTAATTTTATAGTGGAAAGGACTTTGAATATATAATTTGTATTTTATATTTAAATGACATGACACCCTTAAATGTCATGTATTAAGAGTAAAAGAGATTAGAAAATAATTTCCTTATATAAGTAATTTTCTGACCCTTCATTTTCAGTTCCTGTATCTGGTAAATAAGTGGAGCCGATTATATCATTTCTAAGTTCCCTCAAGGGTCTTATATATCTAATTATACATACAATAATTACTATTAAATTACAAATAAATTGTAATTTTTAGGTTGTCTCTGCAAGTAGATGTCAGTGGGGTGAAAGAGAAAGCATAATAAAGAATATATTAAGCCCTGGCTGGTGTAGCTCAGTGGATTGAGCACGGGCTGCGAACCAGGTATCGCAGGTTCGATTCCCAGTCAGGGCACATGCCTAGGTTGCAGGCCATGGTCCCCAGCAACCGCACATTGATGTTTCTCTCTCTCTCTCCCTCTCCCTCTCTCTCTCTCTCTCTCCCCCCCCTTCCCTCTCTAAAAATAAATAAATAAAATATTTAAAATATATATATATTTAGGAGCAACAATTGGCCCAAGGACAATTGCCCTTCTTATGTCATTTATAAAAATTGGAAGCATACTTATAAATAGAAGTCAAGACAGCAACAAGAACTATTCCTAAAGACTAACAATATGTGTAGTGGTCAATTTAATAATGTCTATAAATTAATAAACTTTATCCAAGTTTGTGGATACTATTTATAATCAGGCACCTTCTCTAGATGTTAGACATATCAAACATATATTGTCTTAACACTGTTCCCCAGGCTAGAAATTATTTATAATATGGTGATAGTGTAAGTTAATGAACATGTTTTTCTTATGTATTCTCTCTAAGCCAAATATGCAAGAAATTAAAAATTGGAAAAAAATACTTCTAGCATTGAATAAATGGATCTGAAAGATATACACAATAAAATTCAGAGAAAACCCAGTTGTTTCCAATTAGGTCAAATTATTACTTTTTGCAGTGAATACCTACCTGAGTCCTTGATTATTTGAAATTAATTTCTAGCTTCCAAATAACTAGACATGATAAACAATAAATGTTAATAAACACAAATATCCAGTTCCTTAAAAAAGGCATTTACATACGCTGAAATAAAATTTTATATTTTTCCTAAATAGAAAATCTGTTGCCCTGGCTGGCATAGCTCAGTGGATTGAGCTTGGGCTGCAAACCAAAGCATCACAGGTTCGATTCCCAGTCAAGGCACATGCCTGGGTTGCAGGCCCCAGCCCCCAGCAACCACACATTGATGTTTCTCTCTCTCTCTTTTTCTCCTCCTCTTCCTTCTCTAAAAATAAATAAATAAAATCTTAAAAAAAAGAAAATCTGTTTACTTACCTGTACTACTTCCTTCTTGTAAAAAACATGGATTTTTTTTTCCCTGGAGAGTTGAGAAATCTGAAATCTTTAACCTTTGGGCTACGAAAGCTTTGGGGTGCCTCTCTGCTGCCAGCAGATTGATGCCATGAATTACTCTGATTGTGATTGTGATTAATAATGTGTTCTTCTCTAGACAGTTTATGTAAGTTTCATGATGAATTGCAGTTACAAATTTTCATTGCACATTAATGGTTGACTTACTGATGTTTATAAAAGGAAAGGTCAATTCAATCATTTAAAATAGGTGTGATAGCACTGATAGTGAGTGATATTTATTTGTAAGACAGGGAAAGGATAAAGAAAATCTGGCTGATAAGGTCATAAATTTGAACAGATGAATGTGTTTAATTGCTCTATTTTCTTTAAAAGACCATAAACTTTGTCACATTTTGTAAGTGCCCTAGGAGCCAATGTACATATAGAAATATTTCTAAACACAGTATCAAAGGAAGATAAAAATGGAACTTGGAATCAATCTTCCTCTAAAAATCAACTGCTACAAAAGGCTTCAGAAAAGTCTGAAGTCAATGTTGACAAAAGAATACAAAGAAATGTATTAAAATTAGAGAAAATATTTTTAAATTATTTAACCACCCAGATCAACTTGATTTTAGATATCTATATTTTGACAACATTCACATTTTGTTTTGTTTGTGGGGGAAAAAGAAAGAGAAGAAAGCTATTATATGCAAGGTTTCTAAAAGTTTGTTCTCTTGCTTATAATTTATATTTCTTTGAATTTTCATTTTTGACATTCATGTATTTGTCTTCTAGGATAAGAAGAAACAAGATCTTTATACTGCCAGAACATAGCTCTAGTATTTCCCCAAATGCATTGAAGTTTCTATTTAAATTTTATTTAAGTATTATTCTAAGTGAAATAAGCCAGGGAGTGAAAGTCAAATACCAGATGATCTCACTTATAAGTGGGACCTAATCAACAAAACAAACAAATGGGCAAAATAGAACCAGAGATTTGGAAATAAGGAACAAACTATCAGTGAACATAGAGGAGGGAGGAAGGGGATAATAGGGGAAAGAAGGGGAAGGAGCAAGCCAAGGAACATGAAAGGAGGACTCATTGGAATGAACAATGGAGGGGATTGACTGTGGGAGTGGATGGGGTAGTGATGAGAAATGGGAGAAAAAGTGGGACAATTGTTACTGAACAACAATAAAAAAGATTTGACCAGAGAGAACTTCAATTAAAAAAATTAAATTATAAACCTAAAACAGTAGATTTACTAATACTTTTTTAAAAAATACTGCACTTATAATTAGATACCTTTAATTATGTATATTATTTTTAGTTGCAGTGTTAGATTAAAAAATAACAAATATACCATATGATCTCACCTGTAAGAGGAATCTAATGAACAAAATAGATTAATGAATGAAATAGAACCACAGGCATGGAAACATGGAACAGACTGAAAGTGGCCAGAGGGGAAGGATGCAGAGGATAGCAGTGAAAAGAAGGGGAGGGGACTAGACAAAGAACACATAAGAATGATCCATGGACATGGACAACAGTGTGGGGATTGACTATGGAAGTGAGCTGAGATGAGTGGAGGAGGGAAAAGGGGGGGTATTGGGAGAACTGTAATAGAATAACAGTAAAAATGATTTAATTAAAAAAAAAGATGAAGATGGCAGTGAGGTAGGAGGGAGCAGATTCCACTTACCCCTACACACAGGAGAAAAACATAGCCAATCTATGGAGGTATAGAACAAACAGCCAATAGTACCCCAACATATATGAAAATAGGAGACCAAAAATTGTAGTGGACATTGGAAAACTAGATGGTAAGGAGGACGCTTTAGGACAATAAGGTCCCAGGGACCAGCACAGCTGCAGCCCCATGCCCGGTGCCCACCAGGTCTTCCATAGGGTTCTTGGGAGAGAGCTGGGTCAACTGCTGCCTCCTCGGCCAAACAAGGTTTGAGCAGCACCAGGAGAAACCTGATTGCTTGAAGTAATGGAAAGGGGAATAAGGCCTAAGTGGCAAACACACAGGGGCTGTAAGCACCCATGGAGTCTGTGGATACCAGTTGGGGAGAGTTGAGAGTCATGCCATGAAGGGCCCTGACCCCGATAGTCCCCAGTATGGGTGGATAATTGAGCTGTGCAAGAGGGCAGGCTGTTGTATGGAATGGCAGGCTTGAGTAGGAGGATTTTCTCAAAAAGAAAAAGTGGAGCCCTGGCTGGCATAGCTCAGTGGATTGAGCATGGGCTGTGAACCAAAGTGTCACAGGTTCGATTCCCAGTCAGGGCACATGCCTGGGTTGCAGGCCATAACCCTCAGCAACCACACATTGATGTTTCTGTCTCTATCTATCTCCCTCCCTTCTGTTACAGGGTGCATCCAAGAGGGGGGCCCCAAATAGGCATTTGAAATGGGGTCCAGAACTTAAGGTGTCCAGGAGATTTTAAGATGTCTCCATCCCCCACACCAGGGTGTGGGTTGGGGGAAGGGACAAATGGAGCAGGACCATTGAGAGCTGTTTTGCATAGCAACAGCCTTGCAGCTAACCTCTGGGTTGGTCATTTAACATATCTATAGCCTTTGGCTGGTTGCATAGATATGTTAAGTAGCTGTGATCAGCTCTAAGACAGGGGAACAGAAGTAACTTCCCCACCCAGAAGTAACTTCCCCACCTAGATGTAACTGGGGTGGGGGGCAGGTCCCCTGCGGTTACAGCGCCTGTGTGGGAGCTCAGAGAGGATTGGCTCCAGGACATGGGGCCACGCCTGCCCAGACTCATGATGGCAGCCCAGTAAAGCTGGAAGGACAGGAGTTCTGGCATGTGAAGCCGAGTGTGGGAGGAGTCGGAAATAAGGCTGCAGAAGAAGATTGGCCGCGGGGATTTAAAAACCCAGACTTGGCGGCCATTGGTAGGAAGAGAACCGTGCTGCTTTAGGAAGGAGAACTATGCTGCTTTAGGAGGAGAGAACCATGCGCAGCAGCCCTGAGAAGAGAGAACCATGCCCTGCCCTGAGGAGAGCCATGTGCAGCCCTGAGAGGAGGAAAACCATGCTGCTTTGAGAAGGAGAACCTTGAGTAGCCCTGGAGAGGAGAACCATGCTGCTTTAGGGAGGAGAGCCAAGCGCAGCCCTGAGGAGGAGAAGCACGTGGACTTGACGGAGTGGAGACTCCCGCAGCCCTGAGAAGAGAACCACGCGTCTTTAGCAGAGTGGAGACTCCCGCATCCCAGAGAGAGGGAACCACGCGGCCTGGTAGAGTGGGGACCCCGCAGCTTTAGAAGGCGGAACCGCCACCTGGTTTTAGCAGAGATCCCGGCGACTCAGCCGAGGGTGCCGGGAATCCAGGGAGGTCTCCCAGTCGAGAGGGAGTTCTAACTGGGAAGAACCAGAGGACTACCTGAACCATGGACTTCTATTTCCTTTCCTGAGATACGGTACTCTGGACTGGGCAAAGGGGGAAGGAAGGAAGGACTGTGTCTGTTTGTGGGTGTCTTAAGGGACTTTGGGATTTTTGATAAAGACATTAGGTCACTACTTTAAGTTTGTATAGCATTAAATAAACATTTCCTTTCCTTTTCACAAATCTCTGGTATTGAGAGACGTCTTTCCTCTGGCGGCAGACATAACGGACCCAGGGCCTTCTTTCAGTAATAGTATATCATCCCAGGCCCCCCCTTGTTGTGTTCTGTAACACTTCCCTCTCTAAAAATAAATAAATAAAAAGTGGAAAAAGAGACACTGTTTGGGGAATTCTCCTGCAGCAATCACTCCAGCCTCCTCCCCACCCAGCTAGGAAGCGTTTCCAAGGTGGTGCTGGAAGCATTGGGCACCCCCATAGCACTAGAAAGGGTGCTCACTTGAACCCATTGAGCCAGAGGTTGCCTGGGAGAGCACATACGCCCACAACCCAGGGAGAATGCACTCTGCTGAAGGCCCCAGCCCACAGCAGTAACCCCAGGGAGAGTGCACTCTATGGAAGGCCTGCATCCAACACCAAAGGCCCCACGGAGAGGTGCCAGGCTAGCATTGGGGAGAGTGTGCACAAGGCTGACTGAGTGTGGATCTGGAAGGGAAAAAAGTCCATGAGCCAATTGCAGCCAATAAGATCAGAAAAACTTGGTGTGGCCAGTTTGAAACAAGCAAGAGGCTTCTTCTTCTTCTTCTTCTTTTTTTTTTTAGTAATTTTTTTATTTTTTAATTTTTATTATTTTTTAATCACTCAATTCCTTTTTCCTCTTTCCCCTTCATTCACGTTTTATTCCTTTTTCATTTCTTTCCAATATTACCTCTCCTTCCCTCCTTCTTCTGTTTCTTTTTTTATTTTAATTACCCACCAGTGAGACAAAAAAACCTGGAACTATAAAAAGACCAGAGTTGGACCCAAAGAGGGGGCATCTCAACAGCTGAGAGAGTAAGGCAAATTTCACTTTGCTATTACAGAGAACCTGCAAGTTATTGCATATCTGATTACTATTTTTTCATTGTTCTTACATCTTTCATTTTAATAGTATTTTTGTATTCCTCTTCTTTCTGTTTAGTCTTCTTTGATTGGCTGGCTATATTGTATCATTTGACAGGTTTCCCCTGTTCTCTCCTTCATAGTGTATTGCTAATTTACTGTCCTTCACTTGTGTTCCATTAGCAAACTACTCAAGGTCCTATACTCCCTATTTTTGTTATCCAGATATCATAGATTCTGTGATACATTTGTTGCTCTAATATTATTGTAAATATTAGCTATTTCATACAATTGTAAATACTACATAATACCCCTCCCAGATCTTAGCCCACTTTATAGTTTCCTGAACTCTATTACTGTTGTGGTTAACTCTGTTCTCTCACACACTACACCTATTTACTATCCTTTAACTCTTACCTTACCTCAGAATCTGACCTCCCACAACCTCCCTACCTTCTAGATCCAACTCACAAGCCTTGCTTCCCCAATAAGAGTCTTATCTTCTTTCCATCCTTTCTAAAAAGTGGCTAGTTGGGTGGAATATCGTGGTTAACATTACACATAGCCAAAGGATCTCCTATCTCTTGTCTTCCATCTGGTACTGTAAATATCATAGAATAGTCTCTTGCTGTCTTGAACCATTTTGCCTTCCCCTTCCAACTGATCACAAAAAAAGAGTAGGTGGAACCTATGAACACCATGATACTCCCAGGAAGGGGAAACCCAACAACACAGGAACCACCAACAGATAACAACAGAAGAAGGTGAAGGTGGGTGTGGAAGTCACACTAACCTCAATCCAGGACCTATCTAGAAATACAAATAAACAG
Source organism: Phyllostomus discolor (assembly GCF_004126475.2). Lineage (NCBI taxonomy): Eukaryota > Metazoa > Chordata > Mammalia > Chiroptera > Phyllostomidae > Phyllostomus > Phyllostomus discolor. Next base: position 63,034,427 of record NC_050198.1, on the reverse strand, counting down.
TGGAGAAATTACCCAGAACAAACAACTGAACAAGAGCAAGAGAAAATCCTCAAAACCTTGTGCACACAGAAGGACAAGCCTCAACACAACCTGCCCTCACCAGCACAACAAAATACAAGAGGTGCTGGACAGAATGAACCTCAGTTAACCAGCTGGTGGGAAGGGCCTACCAAAGAAAAACACATCAACAATCAAAACCTAAAAACAAACACAGAGCCAACTTAAACAACAGCCTAAGATTAGTGAGCTCGGGAGATCAACGGGACTGCACCACTGAGTGTCACAGGTATTGTATCACAGAAGCTCAAACCATAAATCCAAGGAGCCAGAACAGATCAACTTAAGAAGCTAAGGCTAACAAGAAGAGTCTCACAAACAATTGGAAGACAAAGAAGCAACCCCAATTGAAAAGAAAGGAGGAAGCTTCGGAAAGGATGCTAAATGTAATAGAGGCAACTCAACTACCAGATATTGAGTTCAAAGCAGTGGTTATCAGGAAGCTCAATGAGCTCACAGTCAATTACCAGAAAATACATGGAAACTACAAAGAACTCGCTGCCAAATATATCAACATGAAAAAAGAAATAGAAAGTATCAAAAAGGGTCAAGAGGAAAGGAAGAATATATTTCTGAACTGAAGTACACAGTAGAAGGAATGAAAAGCAGGATCGATAAAATAAAAGATTGGATCAGTGAGCTAGACAACAACATAGAAAAATACTGAAAAAAAGCAAGAAATGGAAAAGAGCTCAGAGAGAATGAAGAGGGATTTAGAGAAATGCAAGACAATATGAAATGTAACAATATCCACATAATAGGGATACCAGAAAGAGAAGAAGAAGAGCAAGGGATTGAAAACATGTTTGAAAAAGTATGGATGGAACTCTTCCCTAATTTGATGAGAGAAAAAGTCACACAAATCCAGGAAATACAGAAAGTCCTAATCAAGAGGAACCCACAGACGCCTACTTCAAGACACATCATAATTAAAGTGACAAAATTCCAAGAAAAAGAGAGAATCTTCAAGGCAGCAAGGGAGAACTAGGAAGTAACATAAAAGGAAGCCCCAATAAGGTTTGCAGCTGACTTCTCAATGGAAATGCTCCAAGCCAGAAGAGATTGGGAAGAAATATTCCAAGTAATGAGAACCAGAGACCTTAAACCAAGCAAGGCTCTCAATCAAAATAGAAGGAAAATAAGGGGCTTCCTAGACAAAAAGACTCTAAAAATTACAATTCCACCAAAGCAGCTCTGCAAGAGATGCAAAAAGGACTGCTTTAAGGAAAGGAAGAGAGAGAGAAAGAGAGAGAGAGAGAGAGAAGCACAGGTACAAAAATGGCCATGAATAAGTACCTATCAATAATAACTTTAAATGTAAATGGATTAAATGATCCAATCAAAAAGACATAGCATAGCAGAATGGATAAAAAAGCATGATTCCCATATATGCTGCCTACTAGAGACCCACCTCAGGACAAAAGATCAACACAGACTGAAAGTGAATGGCTGGAGACAAATTTTCCAAGAAAATGGACAGGAAAAAAAGCTGGGGTAGCAAAAGTCATATTAGACAAGATAGACTTCAAAAAAAAGGGGGGGGGATAAAAAGAGACCCAGACAATTACTTCATAATACTCAAGGGAAGAATCCATCAAGAAGATGAAAACATTGTAAATATATATGCACACAACATACAAGCACCCAAACACATAAAAAATAACTTAGAGGAGTTCAAGAAATAAATTGACAGTGACACAATTAATGTAGGGGATTTTAACACCCCACTGTCAAAAATGTACAGCTCTTCCAAACAAAATATCAACAAAAATATTGTGGCATTGAACAATGCCCTAGATGAAAAGGACTTAACTGATGTATATAGAGAAAGACCTTCATCCCAAAGAAGCTAAATACACATTCTTTTCAAATGCACATTGAAGATTTTCAAAAATAGACAACAAGATAGGACACAAAACAAGCCTCAACAAATTCAAGAAAATTGAAATCATGCCAAGCATTTTCTCTGACCACAAGGTCTGAAACTGGAAACCAACCCCAAGGGAAAACACCCAAAACACTCAAAATCATGGAGATTGAATGGCATGCTGTTAAACAATAAATGGGTCAATAATGATATTAGGGAAGAAATCAAAAAGTTTCTGGAAATCCTGGCTGGTGTAGCTCAGTGGATTGAGGGCGGGCTGTGAGCCAAAGTGTCGCAGGTTTGATTCCCAGTCAGGGAACATGCCTGGGTTGCAGGCCATGGCCCCCAGCAACTGCATATTGATGTTTCTCTCTCTCTTTCTCCCTCCAAAAACTAAACACTTTCCTACTGAGATTAGGAACAGGACAAGTTTGTCCACTTTCAATACTTCTATTCAACATAGTACTGGAAGTCATAGCCACAGGAATCAGACAAGAAAAGGAAATAAAAGGCATCCAAATTGTAAACAGGGAACAAAACTGTCATTGTTTACAAATATCATGATAGTGTACATAGAAAACCTTGTAGACTCCACCAAAAAACTACCTGACCTAATAAGTGAATATGGCAAAACAGTGGGATACAAAGTCAATATTCAGAAATCAGAGGCATTTTGTAAACCAACAATAAAATACCAGAGACAGAAATCAGGGAAAATATTCCATGTGATATAGAACAAGATAAATGAAGTACCTAGGAATAAACCTAACCAAAGAGGTAAAAGACCTGTACTCAGTAAACTACACAGCATTGAAGAAAGTAACTGAGGAAGACACAAACAAATGGAAGCTACAAAGCATACTAATTTCATGGATGGGATGAAATAACATCATCAAATTTTTCATAATACCCAAAGCAATTTATAGGGGCACTGAAATACCTATTAAAGAATCAATGGCATATTTCAAAGATATAGAACAAACATTTCAAAGATTTCTATAGAACCATAAACAACCCTGAATAGCCACAGAAATTGAAAAAAAAAGAACAAAGTAGGAGGAATCACAATACCTGATATCAAACTGTATTACAAGGCCACTATAATGAAAACAGTCTGATACCAGCATAAGAACAGACACATGGACCAAAGACATAGAATATAAAGCCCAGAAATATTACCCTAGTCTCTATGGTCAATTAATATTTGACAAAAGGGCAACAGCTTAAAATGTAGCAAAAATAGCCTCTTCAACAAATGGTGTTGGAAGAATTGGGCAGCTACATGAAAAAAAAAAAAGAAAGAAACTTGATCACCAACTTACACCATACACAAAAATAAATTCAAAGTGGATAAAATACTTAAATATAAGTCGTGAGTCCATAAAAGTCTTTCAGGAGAACATAGGCAAGAAAATCCCAGATATTACATGCAGTGATACTTTCACTTATATGTTCCTTAGAGCAAGAGAATAAAGGAAAGAATAAATAAATGGGATCTAATCAAAATAAAAAACATCTGCATAGATAAAGAGAATAGCTTTAAAATAAAAAGAGATCCAGCCATATGGGAAAATATATTTGCCAATGATACCTCAGAAAAAGGTTTGATCTCCAAAATATATAAAGAACTCACATGACTCCACTCCAGGATAACAAATGACCCATTTTAAAAAAATGGGAAAAGGACTTGAACAGACACTTCTCCAAGGAGGACATACACAGGGTCCAGAGACTCATGAAATGATGCTCAGTATCTCTAGCCATCAGAGATGCAAATTAAAACCACAATGAGTTACCATTTCACGCCAGTTACAATGGCCATCATATACAAAGCAATAAACAACAGGAATTGGAGAGGTAATCGTGAAAAGGGAACCCTAGTGAACTGTTGGTGGGATTGCAGACTTTGCAAGCACTATAGAAAACAGTGTGGAATTTCCTCAGAAAACTAAGTGGAATTTCCTTTTGACCTGGGAATTTCACTGCCAGGATTACATCCTAAGAACCGTGAAACACTAATTCATAAGAACTTATGCACCCCAATGTTCATAGCACCACAATTTACAATAGACAAATGCTGCAGGCAACCTAAATGCCCATCAGTAAATGAGTGGATCAAAAAACTCTGGTACAGATAGCAAGTTGTTCTTGAACAACCATTAAAATAAAAAAAAAAAAACCTCTGGTATATTTACACAATGGAATTCTACACAGCAGAAAGAAAGAAGGAGCTCCTACCTTTTGCAATAGCTTGAATGGAACAGCAGAGCATTATGCTAAATGAAATAAGCCAGGCAGTGAAAGACAAATGCCACATGATATCACCTTTAACTAGATCCTAATCAACAAAATAAACAAGTAAAATATAACCAGAGACATTGAAATTAAGAACAAACTGACAGTAATCAGAGGGGAGGTGGGAGGGGCTAATGGGGAGAAAATGGTGAAGCATTTATAGAGACAACTATAAGGGACACGTGAGCAAAACGAAGGTAGGGTGGAAACAGGGGAAGGTAGTTGGGATGGCTGGGGTGAGGGGGAGAAGTGAGGGGAGAAGTCAGAAAACTGTACTTGAACAACAATAAAATTCAAAAGTATTTAATAAAATTATTTTTTTCAGAGGGAAAGGGAGGCAGAAATACAGGGAGAAAATCATCAGTGTCTGGTTGTCTCTTGCAAAACCACTACTGGGCACCTGGCATGCAACCTAGATATGGGCCCTGACTGGGAATTGAACTGGTGATCCTTTGGTTCACAAGCCAGCACTCAGTCTACTCAGGCACACCAGCCAGGGTTAAAGCAAGTATATTAAATTTAAATTATAGAATTCATTATGATCTAAGCAATTCAGCAGCATTTTGAGAAATAATAATTCTTTCTATATTAAAATATTATAAATATGTGTAACAATGGAAATATGTAGCAGAATAACAAATATGATTCTCCCTTTCAGTAAAGTACTCATATGCTGCCAGCTCTGTTCATTTCTACTTGTACTGTTCCACAGAAACAACACTTACATTTAAATTAGTATATATCCATTGTCTTCATATAATTACAGGTTATGAGAATTTAATTTATTCTGGTTTTAAAAGATAGCTTAGAAGATGGAGGCATAGGTCCATACATTGTGCCTCCTCTCACAACCAAATGAAGGATAAAAACAAATTTTAAAACAAAAAATAACCAGAACTGCCAGAAAATTGAACTGTATTGAAGCCCAACAACCCAGGAGTTAAAGAAGAAATATTTATTCAGACTGCACCACAAGACAGCATCATGGGATGCCCTGTACTGGTGAATACCAAAGGTTCTGCCCCTTACTACATAACAGGCATGCCAAGACAAAGAAATATGGTCCAAATGAAAGAACAGATCAAATCTCCAAAAATAAAACTAACTGATGTAGAGATAGTCTACCCATCACATGCAGTGTTCAAAACACTGGTAATCAGGATGCTCACAGAAATGATTGATTATGTTCACAAAATAGAGGAAAACTGAAGGCTTTGCAAGTGAAATAAAGAAAAATATAAAGGGCAGCCAGAGTGAAGGGAAGGAAACCTGGACTCAAATCAATGGTTTGGAGCAGTAGGAAAAAGTAAATATTCAACCAGAATAGAATAAAGAAACAAGAATTCAAGAAAGTTAGGAGAGGCTTAGGAACCTCTAGGACAACTTTAAATGTTCCAACATCCAAATCATAGGGGCATCAGAAGGAGAAGAGGAAGAGCAAGAAATTGAAAACTTATTTTAAAACGTAATGAAGGATAACTTCCCCAATCTGTCAAAGGAAATAGACTTCTAGGAAGTTCAGGTAGCTCAGAGAATCCCCAAAAATTTGGACTCAAGGAAGCACACACCAAGGCACATCATAATTATATTACCCAAGATGAAGGATAAGGAGAGAATCTGAAAAGCAGCAACAGAAATGGAGAGAGTGACCTACAAAGGTGTTCCCATAACACTATCAGCTGAGTTGTCATAACAAACCTTGTAGGCAAGAAGAGTCAAAGAAAAAGTATTCAAAATCATGAAAGGCAAGGACCTACATCCAACATTCCTCTATCCAGCAAAGCTATCATTTAGAATGGAAGGGCAGATAAAGTGCTTCCCAGGTAAGTTCAAGTGAAAGGAGTTCATCATTACCAAGCTCTTATTATATGACACATTAAAGGGACTTACGTAAGAAAAAGAATATCAAAACTATGAACAGCAAATGACAACAAACATAACTATCAAAAACCAAACATAAAAAAGAACAAAAACAAACTAAGTAAACAACTAGCACAGGAACAGATTCATGGAAATAGAGATCACATGGAGGGATATCAGCAGGATGGTGGACGGAGGAGAATGGGGGAAAAGGTACTGGGAATAAGAAGCATAAATGGTAGGTACAAAATAGACAGGGGGAGTTTAAGAATAGTATGGGAAATGGAGAAGCCAAAGAACTTGTATGTATGACCCATGGACATTAACTAAGGTGGAGGAATGCTGGTGGGAGTGGAGTACAGGGAAAAGAGAAATAAACAGTAGAGAAAATAGGACAACTGTAATAGCATCATCAATAAAATATATTAAAAATAAAAAAGGAAAACAAAAAGGAAACATATCTAAATTTTAAAATTTACACTATTTATGAAGCTAGAAAAATAAAAAGGAGATAAACCAGAAGTGGGTAAAATGAAGAAAATGATAAATATAAGAATAAAAATAATTGAAATTGTAACCTGGAAAACAAGAGAAAATTAATGAAACTAAAGTCAGTTCTTTGAAAAGTTCAATAAAATTGATTAAACATAGCAAGATTGACAAAACAAAAAGAATATACAAGGGATCAATATTAGAAATTAAAGAGTAGATATTCATGTGTTTCCCAAAGATTTTGATAGAATAAAAAAAAAAAGGAATAGTATAAGCAACTAACAGCATAATTTGAACTTGTATCAAATAAATTGTTTTATCAAAAAGTGTAAACTACTTAATTTCATCTCATTAAATAGGTCACATAAATAGTAATATGACTATTTAAAGGTATGAATTGATAGTAAATAACCTTAAAAAGAAACAAGGCCTATGTGGTTTCAAAGATAAACTCTACAAAACATTTAAAGAAGAAATAACAATTTTATATAATTTCTTCTATAAGTAGAGGACGAAACATTCCCCAACTCATTTTATAAGCCTAGCAATTTCTTAACAACAAGACCAAACACACTACAAAGGAAACTATGGACCAGTAGTTTGCCTGACCATATGTCCGTCAACTTTTTTACTGATATTTTATTTTGAAAATGCAATCCTGGTTTAATATGCAGGAATCTATCAATCAATCATATTAGTAGGTCAAAGAAGAAAACAATGTGATATCTACTGATGCAGAAAAATCAGTTAACTATATATTAATGATTAAAAAATGTAGCACTCAGTATGCTACATCAGGAAGGGTACCTCCTCGACAATCTGTGTCTTAAACAAAATCTACAACTAACATCATATTTAAAGTTGAAAGACTGGATGTTTCCCTCCTAAGGTTGGAAACAAGGGAAGAATGACTGTTCTCTCCACTACTGTTGTAATGGAAGTACTTGTCAATGAGATAAATTAAGAAAAACAAATAAAATGAATATACATTAGAAAGAAAGAAATAAAACTGTCACTATTTGCAGATGGCATGACTGTCTAGATAAAAATCCTAATGAATCTAAAAAATCTAGAATTAATAAGTGTTTATCAAGGTTCTTGAATATATGGTAGACCCTTCAAAATCAATCAATTTCTACACACTAGCAAGGTACTAGTAAAGTGAAATGTAAAAATAACCATGTATAATAGATTATAGCTCCAAGGATAAATTTCTTTCAAACAATAAATGAAGATATTAAGGTACATGCTTAAGATCCCACTATAAGTAATGATGAAGGAAATCAAAGTCATAAATGAAAAAAAACACACTATGCTCCCAGATTTGGAGATTCAGCATGGTAAAGATATCAATACTCCTCAAACTGATTTATAAACTTAATGAAATTCCAATCCAAATCCCAGTAAATTTATTTAGAGATAAAACAAGATAATTCTAGGCTTCTTGACAAGGTGACAGTGTATATAAACATGGTTCATCTTTTTGCACAACCACATCAAAATTACAACTAAAATTTTGAACCATCAGAAATTGAGTTGAATGGAAGTCTGTCAACTACAAAATTTAAAAGGCCCTCATCCATAAAGACTGGAAGCAAGGGCGCAAACACAGAACAGGTTGGTCCCTCACCCACCCGTGGTAGATGAACATTCAGGAGCAATATCTCAAAAGTGATGAGTCCAAGCCCCACACCAATTGCTCCATCCACCAGCGTTCCAGTTTCAGGAATATAAGTGTCCACAACTTCTGAATGCACAAATCAGGGGGATTGAGTCAGTGGAAGAAACTACTGAAGCCTCAAGCAGTTTCTCTTAAAGAACCCACACATGGACTCACCTACTCAAACTCACTCCTTCTGAGCTCCAGCACAGGAATAGCAGCTTGAAAGGCACCAGTGGCATAAAGGGAGGAACTAAAGTGTCTAGCATCAAGGTGAGCAGAGCCAATAGTCCCTTTTCTAAACACTCTCCCACAGAGCCAGCAAGCTGGTGCCATATCTGAGACTCCATCAACTTGGCTAACTAACACTGTGTGACTCACTTTAAAGATCCTCAGAGACACCCCCCTAACCAAATTTTGGAACTACCAAAGCTGCTTTTCCATATGAAGAGCTGGTCTATGCTCATGCTTCACAACTTCCTAAATCCTATCAAGCAAGCAACAACTGTCTTCAGTGAGCCCGAGGTCCAACATTAGCAGCAGTTAAACTAGACTGATGGTTTGGCTTCACCTGGGAATCTCCAAGCCCAACAGAAGAAGCAGCCTTCTCAGATTGCTTTATAGCTCAGGGAGTGTGGTCCCAGTCAAAACACAGGTGAGGAATGAACTTGGCCTGTACCACCTGGTAAATCCCAGTGTCAGCACACCCAATGGACAGCTACAGACAACATAGGAGCACCATCACCCTGCTCCTGCACAGCTGATCCTTCACAGAGGGCAGAGGTTGGTAGTAAGTGGTCACAGGCAATACTTGCAGCTGACTGGCCTAGGTAAATCCTTCCCATTGACCTGCCAGTAGCAACCAAGATGAGGTGTAGTCAGCCCACATGAAGGGTGCACCCTAAATACCCAGCTTGGGTGATAGGGGAGGATGTGCCACTGGACTCTACAGTAAACCTACTACATTAAACCATACAACCAAGACACAAAGTCAAAGGAGCTCTACAAAATACATAGAAACAAACACATGGAGGCTGCCAAAATCAGGAGACAAAGAAGCATGGCCCAAATGAAGAAATAGATCAAAACTCAAGAAAATGAGCTAAATGAAATAGAGATAAGCAATCTACAATGGCCAAGTGCTGGAAGAAACCTAAGTGCCCATCAATAAATGAATAGATAAAAAAAATAACTATGGTACATTTACACAATGGAATACCATATGGCAGAAAGAAAGAAGGAGCCACTACCCTTTGCAACAGCATGGATGATGTGGAGAGCATTATGCTAAGTGAAATAAGCCAAGTGGTGAAAGACAAATACCACATGATCTCACCTTTAACTATATCCTAATCAACAAAATAAACAAGCAAAATATAACCAGAGACATTGAAATTAAGAACAAACTGACAGTAACCAAAGGGGAGGTGGGAGGAGATAATCAGGTGAGGGGGAAGGATTTTCAGGAACATCTATAAAGTACAAGAAGAAAAAGTATCCAAAAAATAAGGATAGTATTAGCAGCCTCTGGGACAACTTTAATAGGTCCAATATTTGTGTCATAGAAGTACTGGAAGGAGAAGAGAAAGATCCAGAAATTGGAAATCTATTTGAAAAAATAATAAGAGAAAACTTTCCTAATTTGGTGAAGGAAATAAACATGTAAGATGGGAGCAAAGAGACCCACTGCAAGACACACCATAATTAAAATGTCAAAGTTTAGAGATGCAGAGTGAAGCTTAAAAGCAGCAAGAGAAAAGCAATTAATTGCTTCCAAGAGAGTTCCCTTAAAACTTTCAGCTGATTTCTCAAAAGAAAGTTTTCATGCTAGAAGGGATTGGCAAGAAATATTAAAAGTAATTAAAAGCAGAGACCTACAGCCAAGATTGCTCTATCCAGAAAAGCTATAATTTAGAATCAAAGGCCAGATAAAGAGCTTCTCAGACAAGACAAAAAAACAAAACAAAACAAAAACAAAAACAAACCTAAAGGAATTTGTCAACACCAAACCATTATTATATGAAATGTTAGAAGGACTTATTTAAGGAAAAGAAGATCAAAACTATGAACAATAAAATGTCAAAAATTCATATCTATTAATAACTGAACCTAAAGAACAAACTAAGCAAACAAAAAGAATAGAGATAGAATCATAGATACAGAGAGTCTTATGATGATTGCCAGATGGGAGGGGGCATGGGGGAATAGATAAAGTGAGGAGATTTAGAAGTACAAATAACTACTTACAGAATAGCCATGGAGTTGTAAAGTACAATATAGAAATGGGGTAGACAAAGAACTTATATGCATTACCCATGGGCATGAACAATGGTGCAGGGATTGCCAGGGGGAATGGGGGGTGCTGGGTGGACATGGGCAAAGGGGGGAAATCAGACATCTGCAATAGAATAGTCAATAAAATATAATTAATAAAACAGATAATTCTAAAATGTACATGAAAAATAGTGAATCTAGGATATAAGACAACCAAAAAAGAAAATTGAAGATAGAGGGACCACATTGCACGATCTTTTATAATTTTATTTTAATCATTGTTCAAGTACTGTTTTCTGTCCTTTACTCCCATCCCAGCCTACTCACCCATTGCTGCCCACCTCCCTCCCATTTACACCCCCCCAGTTTTGTCCATGTGTCCTTTATATTTCACACTGCCCAACTTTAAGATGCAATATTATGTGAATTGCGTAAAGGAATAACCACGTACATTAGTAAAATTAAAATGGAGAGTCCATAAATACATCTAATGATTTCAAAAATGACACAAAAGTAAACAAAAACCTGAAAGACATTTATAACAAAATAAATGTAAAAAACACGCGTTAAAAAAAATCCTAAATGACCTGGTGTAATTTTTCTCCATCAAATTCTTTATTTTTTTATTTTGTTTTAATTGTTGTTCAAGTACAATTTTCTGTCTTTTACTCCCATCCCAGCCCAACCCCCCCAGCCTTACCCTCCACCTTCCGATTTCCACTCTCCTAGTTTTTGTCCATGTGTCCTTTATACTTATTCTTGTAAACCCTTCCCCTTTTACCCTGAAATTCCCTCTCCTTTCCCCTCTGGTCACTGTCATTTCAGCATCTTTGGTTATATTTTGCTTGTTTGTTTGCTTTGTTGTTTAGGTTCCTCTTAAAGGTGAGATCATATGATGTCTTTCACCCCTTGGCTTATTTCAATTAGCATCATGCTTTCCAGGTCAATCCATGCTGTGGTAAAGGGTAGGAGCTACTTCTTTCTCTCTGCTGCATAAAATTCCATTGTGTAAATATACCATAGTTTTTTGATCCATTCATTTACTGATGGGCACCTAGGTTGCTTCCAACACTTGGCTATTGTAAATTGTGCTGCTATGAACATTGGTGTGCATAGGTTCTTTTGGGTTGGTATTTCAGGGTTCTTAGGATATAATCCTAGCAGTGGAATTGTTGGGTCAAAAAGTCGATCCATATTTAGTTTTCTGAGAAAATTCCATACTGTTTTCCATAGTGGTTGTACCAGTCTGCACTCCCACCAACAGTGCACTAGGGTCCCTTTTATCCACAACCTCTCCAACACTTGTTTGTTGCTTTGTTTATGATGACCATTCTCAATGGTGTGAGGTGGTATCTCATTGTGGTTTTAATTAGCATCTCTCTGATAGCTAGTGATACCGAGCATCTTTTCATGTGCCTCTGCATCCTCTGTATGTCCTCCTTGGAGAAGTGTCTGTTCAAGTCCTTTGCCCATTTTTTAATTGCATTGCTTGTCTTACAGTGGAGTCATGTGAGTTCTTTATAGGTTTTGGAGATGAAACCCTTGTCTGAGGTATCATTTGCAAATATGTTTTCCCATGTGGTCATTTTTTTTTTTATTTTAAAACTGTTTTCCTTGGCTGTGTAAAAGCTTTTTATTTTGATGAGATTCCATTTTTTTATTCTTTCATTTATGTCCCTTGTTCTAGGGGACATATCAATGAAAATATTGCTGTGTGAAATATCTGAGATTTTCTTGCCTATGTTCTCCTCTAGGATTTTAATGGTGTCATCACTTATATTTAAATCATTTATGGGCCTTGAATTTATTTTGTGTATGGTGTAAGTTAGTGCTCAAGTTTTATTTATTTTATTTTTTTGTACATAGCTGTCCAGTTCTACCAACACCATTTGTTGAAGAGGCTATTTCTACTCCATTTTATGTTGCTGCCCACTTTGTTGAATATTAACTGACCGTAGAGAATTGGCTTTTTCTCTGGGCTCTATGTTCTGTTCCATTGTTCCATGTGCCTGTTCTTATTAGAGTACCAGGCTGTATTGATTACAGTGGCCTTGTAATACAATTTGGGATCAGGTATTGTGATCTCTCCTACTTTGCTCTTCTTTCTCAAAATCGCAGCAACTACTTGTGGTTGTTTATGATTACATATAAATTTGTGAAATGTTTGTTCTATGCCTGTGAAATATGCCATTGGTACTTTAATAGGTATCGCATTCAATCTGAAAATTGCTTTGGGTAGAGTGGACATTTTGATGATGTTAATTCTTCTGATCCATGAACACAGTATATGTTTCCAACTGTTTGTGTCTTCCTTGATTTAGTTCTTCAGTGTTGTGTATTTTTCTGAGTAAAGGTCTTTTACCTCTTTGGTTAGTTATATTCCTAGGTATTTTATTTTTCTTTTTGTTGCATCAAATGGGATTTTTTTCTTTATTTTTGTTTCTACTGTTTCATTATTCATATAAAAAAGTGCCTTTAATTTCTAGGTATTTACTTTGTATCCCACTGTTTTGCCAAATTCATTAATTAGGTCGAGCAGTTTTTTTGGCGGAGTCTATAGGATTTTCTATGTACACTATCATGTCATCTGCAAATAATGACAATTTTGTTTCCTCCTTTTCAACTTGGGTGCCTTTTATTTCCTTTTCTTGTCTGATCACTGTGGCTAAAATGCCCAATACCATGTTGGATAAAAATTGTAAAAGTGGACAACCTTGTCTTGTTCCTGATCTTAGGGGAAAATATTTTAGTTTTTGCCCATTGAGTATGATGTTGGCTGTAGGTCTCTTATATATGGCCTTTATTAGGTTGAGGAATGCTCCCTCTATCGCACTTTGCTGAGTGTTTTGATCATAAATGGTTGCTGTACCTTACAAATATTTGTTCTTCATCTATTGATATGATCATGCGATTTTTTCTTTCTTTTGTTTATGTGATGTATTACATTTATTGACTTGTGAATATTGCACCATCCTTGCATCCCTGGAATATATCCCTCTTGTTAATGGTGTGTGATATTTTTAATGTATTACTGGATGCAGTTTGCACATATATTGTTGAAGAATTTAGCATCTATATTCATCAGCGATGTTGACCTGAAGTTTTCATTTTTTGTTGTGTCTTTCTCCGCTTTTGAGATTAGGATGATACTGGCTCCATAAAAAGAATTCGGAAGTCTTCCGTGTTCTTTGATTTTCCAATAGTCTGTGAAGTATAGGGGTTAACTTTTCCTGAAATGGTTTCTAGAAATCTCCAGTGAAACTGTTTGATCCAGGGCTTTTGTGTGTTGGGAGTTTTTTCATTACTGCTTCAATTTTGTTAGCTGTTATTACTCTGTTCAGGCTTTCTGCTTCTTCTTCATTCACTTTGGGAAGATTATACTTTTCTAGAAATTTGTGCATTTTGGCTAAGTTATCTAATTTCTTGGTATATAGTTCTTTGTAGTGATTTCCTACAATCCTTTGTATTTCTGTGGTATCTGGTTGTAATCTCTCCCCTTTCATTTCTGAGTATGTTTACTTGGGTCCTCTCTCTTTTTTCCTGGATGAGTCTGCCTAGAGGCCTGCCCATTTTGTTTATCTTTTCAAAGAACAAGCTCCTGGATTTATTGATCCTTAGAATTGTGCTTTTAGTCTCTATGTCATTTAATTCTGCTCTGGTCTTGGTTATTTCCTTCCTTCTACTTGCTCTAAGCTGTCTTCATTGTTGTTCCTTGTGTTCTTGTAGATGTAGGGTTAGGTTGTTTGTTTGAAATGTTTCTATCTTTTTTAGGGAGGCCTGTATTGCTATGAACTTCCCTGTCAGGACTGCCTTCACTTTGGCCCTAAGTTTGGGGTTATTATGAATTCATTTTCATTTGTTTTCAGAAGCTTTCTTATTTCTTCCTTGATCTCATTCTTGTCCCATTCATTTTTTTTTAATGTCAGACTATTCCATCCCCATGATTTTGAGTGTTTTTGATTTTTTTCCTTGAGGTTGTTTCTAGTTTCAGTTCCTTGTGTTCAGAGAAAATGCTTGATATGATTTCAATTTTCTTGAAATTGTGGAGTCTTGTTTTGTGTCCTATCATGTGGTCCAGCTTTGAAAATGTTCCATATGTGTTTGAAAAGAATGTGTATTTTGCTTCTTGGGGATGAAAAGCTCTATGTATACCAGTTTAGTACATTTTATCTAGGACGTTGTTCATTGCCACAATATCTCTGTTGATATTTTGTTTCAAAGACCTATCCATGTTTACAGTGGGGTGTTGAAACCCCTTTTTAATTGTATTGCTGTCAATATCTTTCTTGAAGTGCTCCATGATTTTCTTTATGTATTTGGGTCCTCTTATGTTTGGTGCATATATATTTACAATGTTTATGTTTTCTTGGTGGATTTTTCCCTTGTGTATTATGAAGTGACCTCTGGGTGTCTTTTTATGACCCTTGTTTTGAAGTCTATTTTGTCTGACTTGAGTATTGGTACCCCATCTTCTTTTATCCTGTTCATTGCTTGGAATATTTGTTTTTAGCCCTTCACTTTCATTTGGTGTAGGTCTTTTGTTCCGAGGTGTCTCTCTTGTAAGCATCATCTGTGTGTCATGCTTTCTTATCCATTCAGCTATTCTATGTATTGTGATTGGAGCATTTAATCTATTTACATTTAAGGTTATCGTTGATAGGGACTCCACCATTTTTTCATACCTTTGTTCCTCTCTCTCACTCTTTTTCTTCCTTTTCTTAAAGCACATCCTTTAGCATCTCTTCTAGAGCTGGTTTCAAGGAAGTATATTCTTTGAGGATGCTTTTGTTTAGGAAACTCCTTATTTGGCCTTCCATTTTAATTGAGAATGTGCTGGATAGAGTACTCTTGGTTGCAGGGCTTTGTTTTTCATTATTTGGAATATTCCTTGCCAATCTCTTCTGTCTTGGAGCTTATCCATTGAGAAGTCAGCTGCTAGTTTTGCCCGGGATCCCTTAAATGTTACTTCCTGTTTCTACCTTGCTGCCTTTAAGTTTCTCTCTTTGTTTTGAAATTTTGTCCTTTTTAATCATATGTCTTCAAGTGGGTCTCTTTGGGTTCCTCTTAATTGGGTTTCCCTATGTTTCCTGGATTTGTGTGACTTTTCTCATCAAATTAGGGAAGTTTTCCATCATTACTTTTTCTAACAGGTTTTCTATCCCTTGTTCTTCTCCTCCTCCTCCTCCTCCTCTTTTCCCTATTATATGGATATTATTCCATTTCATGTTGTCCTGAAGATTGTTTAACACATCTTCATTGTTTTTGAGTCTCTTTTTCTTCCTTGTTTTACTGGGTGTTTTGTTGTACCTTTTTCTCAGAACACTCATTCAATCCTCTGTTTTATCCAGCCTGCTTGTAATTCCTTCTAGTGCATTTTTTAAAATTTTTGAGATATTATGGTTCATTTTTTCCTTCTTTTTGTTTATATTTTCTATTTACTTTTTCATCCCATGCTAGTTTTTATTCAATTTCTTGCATTGTCTGTGAATTCCTTGAGTATCCTTATAACCATTAATTTGAATTCTATATCTGATAGTTTGGTTACCTACATTTCATTTAGCTCTTTTAGTGGAGAGTCTTTTGTTACTTTTGATTGCATGTTCCTTTCTTGTCTCCCCATTTTAGGTGATTCTTTTTTTTTGCACTCTCTGGTGTTTCACTTTCCTAGCTCTCTTTTTAGGGTGAACTTCTGTGGTATGAATTCTATGGGATTTAGTGGTGTGGTCTCTTTGATCTCCTTGTCTGGACACTTTAGGTATACTCTTTCTTCTGTTTGTTTGGGCTCTCTCATTGTACTTTGGGTTTTACCTTTTGGTTTTTCTTTTGTTGGTGGTTTCTCTGCCCTAGCAGGTATACTGATGTTCACAGCTCCCACCTATGTTTGTATGTAATCAGTGGCAGGGGTTAGGCAAAATTGATTTATCCAGTGGGAGAGTATTTTAGGGGGTTTAAAATACCAACAAGTAGAAAAGAGATAGGTGATCCTTTGAATAAGTATAGCATTAACTGTGATATTTTACCTAACCAGATACTTTTTATAAAAGGTGAAAGAGAGATAAGACTCTTGTTTGAGGGGAGGATAATTGTGAGCTGAATCCAGAAAACAGAGCACTTGTGCAAGTTTGGATGATGAGATATAGTGAGAGTAAAGGATAAAATGTAGGCATAATGTAAGAGAGAATAGAGTTAACCACAATGATGATAATGCTCAAGATTAAAGTGAAGTGGACTAAGATCATGGAGGGTTGCTGTGTAGTATGTACAAGTGTATGGAACAATGATTATTTACAATAGCACTAAAACAACAATACAATGACATGGAATATATGATTTGGATAACCAGAATAGAACATACTAGATCAAGAATAAGTAGTGTGTTATTGGAACATGAATGAAGTGAAAGAAGGAAAATTAAAATATAGTACAGTGAGAATAAGGAAATCAATCAAGGAATACAAGTAGAGTGAGAAATAAAATGAAGAAAACTAATAATAAGGAAGAGAAATTAAAAAATGCTAATAAAATAAAAGTGGTAAAATAATGAAGAAAAATATAGTTAATACACATAAACAATAATATGCCAGTTATACAGGATAGAAAAGTGACACTTTTCTCAGTTTCTCAATTTTTGGGGTTAGCCTTGTTCTTTCCCTTTGGATCTGTCTCTCGTGCCTCCACATCTTATTGTCTCACTTGGGGAAAGAAAAAAAGGAAAATAATAAAAGAGAGGAAAGAACAAAATAAGCCTCCTGCTGATTTAAACCCACTTAGAGAATTCTGCTGGTCTTCCTGGATGCCACAGGAAGAGGGGGACTGGTCTTTGTTTTCTCCCTTCCTATTGTTTTGGTATGATGGGAACCAGGTCTGGACTGCAATATTCACAGTTGCCCAGCCTCCAGCCCAGGTCATCCATGAAATGCCAAGCTCAAATCAGCTCCTCTGACTCTCGGAGCCCAGCAGGAGTCAAACTCAGGCTCATGGTTCAAATCAGACACTCCATCTCTGGTGATGCAGTACTAGTCAAGTTTGGGCATGTGTTTCCCATTGGCCACTCAGCCTCTGGGCGTGCAGCAAGAGACAAGTTCGGGTGCATGGCTCTGATCAGCCACTCAGTCTCTGGGAATGCACAGCTCAAATCATTTTTAGGGTGAGCCAGCTGCTTCTCATAAATTCCTTACAAAGCATCTGTCTTCCATTCTTAACAAGCACTCAGCTTTTCACACAGCCCAACTTTCTAACCAGTCTGGAGATTATCAGGGTCAGGGTCTAACATGGCCCCACTCTTCTCCTTTTCCCAGGTGTTCCCTGGCACCTCACTTTCTCTGGTGTCAGGGTCCACAGTCCCAGCAATTGTACACCACACCTGTGTCTTTCTTACTTTGTCTCTATTCCTCCCAGGCACTTCCAGTATCCAGGTCCCTCCTGGTGCTGTACTGCCTTCCCTACTGTGGTAGGGGAAGAAGCTAGTGGCCTAACTCTACTCCTTCTATCCTGTAGCAGGTGCCAGGCCAGGGTCCACAGAGACCTATGTCCCTGTGCAGATCCTAGGGAATTTACTGTCCCAGCACAATCTTCTCACCATCTGTTTTTCAGTGTCTTCTACAAATTTTGGCCTTCAAACTTCATATAAGCTGGGATTCTTATGGCTGTTTACTCTGCTTCTCAGGAGATTGGCTACATGTTCAAGCTGGGCACAAAGAAAAACGGGCTCCACTCCCACCTACCTCACTGCCATCTCTTCTATGTAAATAAATAATTTTTAAAAATGTGTTAAAATAGAATTCTTTCTTTATAACCTATATTATTAATAGATAAAGGTTACAAAATCTCCAAACCTGGGAAACATATGTTTCATACTCAAATTTGATATTATTATGCAGTGAATTTTCTAAGCTCTTTTCAATAATAAGAAAATGCTAGAAGTAATACCAGTCTATGGGGAACAAATAATTAGTAATAATGGTAATGGGTGAGAGAATACCTTAAAGCTGTTTTTGTTTCTGTCAATATCAATAAAAACAATGGTATCAAATGATAAAGATACCTTGAGGACTAAACACTTTTTCAGCAGAAGCAAATATATATTACTAATTAAGTAGTTAGAGACAAAAGTCAGCAGGGAAATTATTATAAGAGATTCATGCTCATGAAACAGTTTTTTTGCTTTTGGCCATGTGTTTGTTATACCAGGTAATTTTGGAGAATTGTCATTAATCAAAAGTAAACTTTAAAGTAAAAAATCTTAAAATTCTAGATAAAATCTGACATAAGTATCATTGTGAATATTTAATTCCATTTATTGTGTGAGAGAATGAAACAAAATATAATTTAAAATATATATGGTTTTGGAATTAAATAACTTTGTGATTTGGGGCAGGTCGCTTCAACTTTGTGACTTTATTTCCTCATTTAAAAATGGGAATAAATATTACCTACATGACATAGTTATTAAGATTAAATGCAAATGACTGGCTCACAAATAGCTCTTAATATATATTTGTGAAATTTAAACCAAAGGATTATTCCTGAAACAAAAGATAATTCTCTTCAACTTAGGGTCATTCTTGTTTTCCACACAGCAGAATTCTTTACTATGTCACTGTGTATTTCCTAGTGATTCATATACAAAGATTGAAAGTTATTCCTAAGAAATCTTGAAAAAAAGTCCTACCTCCTAGTGATGAAATTTAAACAACAACCTAATAGAAGGGAAAGCATTAATTTGCATAGGCATACCTCATACTAAGTGGCCAATACAGGCCTACAAGAATATAAAGAACCAATAGCTGCCCTTTTATTGGATTAAATCAAGGATACAAAATGTGTTGTGGTGTGAAACTGAATCCTGCCAAAATACAAATTTGAGAATTTGTTCCCTTCTGCCCAGGTCATAAGGGATAAGGATGACATATTTTTTTTAATTGTCAAACTTTATTTTTTGTATGATTTTTTGTGCAAATTCTTTTTGAGAGGCATATTAAGAACATTCAAATGAAAGCAAAGTAACCTAAAAGGTCTCTCTTCACATACAAATACCTTCCAACATAATCTTAAGAATCTAAAATCTGAAATTGTACATAAACTGATGTAGTAAGACATAAGTAAATTAGAACTTTCTGTGTATTGCTATGATCACAAGGTTATTGTGTGAGGTAGTTTAACTTTTTAAATTTATTTATTTATTTTTAGAGAGAAAGGAAAAGTGGGAGGAAGAGAAACATCAATGTGTGGTTGCCTCTCATGCATCCCCTACTGTGGACCTGGCCCACAACCCAGGCATATGCCCTGACTGGGAATTGAACCTGTGACCCTTTGGTTCATAGAGCCATGCTCAATCCACTGAGCTACACCACCCAGGGAAGTTTCTAATTATTTCTTTAAGCAAGCATGCAGGAAATTTTTTGTTTATTGTAATAAATATAAGTTTAATTAGCAGTGAAAACTTATCTACCTGCATCTTCTGAAATTCCAAATTAAAATCAGTTTATTCAGTTTCTTTTCAGAAATGTTCTTCCTGGAAGAACTCTTTTTGTTTTTACAGCAAAATATCCAGTTAAGTCACCAACTGGGAGAGACTGACTGCTCAAGAAATCCAGTAAAATCTCTATGATGAAAAGTGTATCATATGCCAACAAAAAGGAAGTAGTATTTATATTTTCCACTACTCTTGATATGTATCAACAACTAACAAATCAAGCACTCAATCACTTCTTTTTAGTCATTTGTTAATTACCTACTATATGCCTTGTACTATTAACCACTGCTGATTCTAGAAGAAATTCAATAGGAGCATATAGAATACTCACTGAAATCAGGCAGGATTAACAGTTCTAGACATTTGGGGGAAATAAAAGATAGGTTAATAAATGTTTGTATATGTATGCTCTGTACCAAAGATTCTCAAACTTCTGAGGGCATATGAATCACAAGCCAAATCATTTGAAATGCATGGTTTTGAACCCACTCTCAGAGCTTTGGATTCATTAAGTTTGGGGTGTGGCACTAATCTCCAAGTTACAAGCATCCAAAGTGATTCTGATGCACTTATCTATGTATTCAATTTAAGAAAATAAACTACCCCTAGAGTATGTCATTGCCAGCAGCCATAAAATTATCAGCATATTCTACTGTAGATTTTTTACTTCAAAGTGACAAATTTTAACTTTAAGTTTCTTTTGGAAGTGAAGGATGGATACAGAGAACTAAAAAGAACAACACTCCCAACTGTATAAGAGGAAAAACAACATGTTCATAACTTTCCTTGAACCTATCAGAATGCAAAGTCTGCACAGCATTAAACTGGCCCAAAGTCAAAAGACAAACAGGCACCTGTAGGAAGAGAAAGAGCACTGACTGGGACAAAGTATATCTTCAGACCACTGGGAGTTCAACTAAGGTGACTGGCAAAAAAAAGTAGAGCATTGAATAAAAGACGCTACAGCCTCAAGTACAGGAGGAGCACACACCTTCTTGGAGGCAAATCTTCCACTCATCCTCTGGACATGTGCAGAGAACATTAGAAGTCCTGAGACAGTCTCGATTGTTACACAGAAATGGGAAAAGGGCATAACAACCACTGAGGGGAGGCACAAAATTTTGTGGCACCTTGGTCTCTGTTAGATGTAAGGAGCAAAAGTCTTAATCTTCATGCTCTTGTGATAAGGAAGGACAACAAACTCTGTTGCTTTTGGGACCTGATGAAAACCCATTATAACCAGAGAAAAGGAAAACAGAAAAACACTAATCCTCTACCACTGACCTGAGTGGAAAATGCATACTCAGTTTAGAAGGATAGCCTTAGGAAGGGCAGGAATATTGCAGAGTAACACCCCCAAGACCCAGGTACTTGTTGCCAGCCTAAGATTGAAGTTTAATAAGAACATTAGAGAACATCTTTCAGCCCCCACTGTGAAGCTAAGAAAGGTGAAGTTACACTTTATTTGAAAAAGAGAGACCCTTTTTGAAAGGTAGCACAAAGGAAAGACAAAAAGCTGAAGGTGGAGCTTTTTATAAATGAAACCATTAACACAAAGAAAGCCCTAAATGCAAGCTACTACTAAAAGTTAAAGGCTGCACTACAATGAGAGTAACCATAGTAACAACAAACCTCAAACAAAGCTTAACACTTAGATTAATTTAAGCCTTTGGTATAGAGGCTTAACAAGAGGAAAAGCATGCACATTTCTAGGAATAAAATTTATTTACCTCAGCTTTGACTCTTCTACACAAGGTGTTTGACTTTCAAAAAATATAAAGCATAAGAGTGGCAAGAAAAAAAGCAAAATACTTTCACGAGACCAGAAAAAAGTATAATATGAACTAGGTAAAACCCTGGCTGGTGTGGCTCAGTGGTTTAAGTGTCAGCCTGTGAACCAAAGTGACGCCAGTTTGATTCCCATTTAAGGCACATGCCTGGGTTGTGGGCCAGGTCCCCAGTTGGGAGCATTCAATTGGCAACCACACATCAATGTTTCTGTAAGGTTTTCTTAGACTCTGCAGAGGAAATAAACAGCCAATTAGCCATGGAAACAGGCAGATGAGCTTTATTTTGGAAGTTTGTGCTCATGGGCGACATTCTCTCCACCTGGAGAAAGGGCTAAGAAAAGACTGCACGGGAGAAGGGAAAGGGTGGGAGTTTTATATGGCTTGACTTCACACAGGAGCCAAGGATTGGTTCTTGGTGAACAAAGAAGCAACATATCATTGGTGGTTTCTGGTCTGATGTCAGTCACCTCTTCTGGGTCAGAGTTCAGTCGCCATATTACTTGTAGTCCAAACGGTGGCCATATTTGTAGTCCAAAATGCTAATTGTAACTAGGTTCCCAATTGTCCCACCCGACCCATCCTGACATCCCGACCTCTTTGGTATGATAGGGACAAGGGGTCTATCTGGCTTCTTCTGGCTGTCAGAGGGGCATAGAGAGGAGGGGCGAGAGGTCAGCTGTTTCTGGTCCATCGCGCAAGGACAAGTAGGTGTGGGCCTGAAGCAACATCTGGTTGAAGGTAACCCAGGAGGCTTCACAAATTCTTTCCTGGAAAAGCTTCAGGAAACAGGGGCCAAACGTTAATAGTATGCAGATTATTATGAGTAGCCCTAGAACCAGGGCCAGGGTGGTAAAGAGTAAAGAGTGCCACCATGGGGTTATTGCTTTGAGAGAGGTAGGGTCCTGGCGTAATTTGTTCTGTAGGGTATTACCTTGTAGGGTATTAACATTTCCCTCTACTAGGCCACTTTCATTTACATAGAAGCAGCAATGTCCCTGCAGAAAGACATGTCCCTCCTTTTTCTGCTGTTAGTAGGTCCAGGGCTCTCTGATTCTGGAGAGAAACCTGGGCTACCGAGGTTATCTGTCTCTGCAAAGATGCTGGAGAGGTGGAAGAGGCACTAAGGGCCTGCTTTAATTCAGCCCATAATTGTCGAGTGGCTTAGAGACTGTGTGCTAACCCAGCGCTGCCTATCTCAGCTGCTGGCAGGATTGTGAAGGTTATACCTACTAGTATGGGCAGGAAGACTGGCCTGTTTTTTTTTTTTTTTTTATGCCTGGTTAGTTTGTCCCTGAGCTTCCCCTGTCAATAAAGCATAAGCTGTGGGGTCAGCACGGTCAGGAAGCAGGGGAAGGCAGAGGCAGAGTTAATAGTCCACGGCAGCATTCCATTGCACCAAAAAAAAAATGTACTGGGGGGCTGGTGGTGGTTCCTGATATGGGAATCGTTTGGTTGCAGGAGGACTTGCTATCAGTGGTATAACATACCTGCAGCTGGCGTCCAGGATCTTAGAGAAAAGGTACATCCTTTAAGAGGAAAGGTGTGGTGGAGTCGGTGATATTGAGAGGATTAGGGATGGAGACTGCTGTGATCGGAGAATGGTCAAGATAAGCACATAAGAAACAGTCAGTAATATTTCCTATGTCAGTAAGGTTTAGGAGGTTAATACCTTGACATAGGGTTTTAATCCATGGACCTGGAATAAGAGCTCTGTATATTTCAATGGAACTCTGGGGATGCGAATAGGAGAAGCTTTGGTACAGTTTTCCCTTTACTCCATGCTCCCATTTGGAGTCCCACGGGTTATTAATAGCAGAGTGCCAAGGCTGGAGAGTACTCCATTCATGGTATTTGCAATAGTAGTAGGGGCAGCCTTCGTATGTGTCTGGCCAGTTTGCAATTACTATCCATTTGATTACAGAGGAAGCAGAGAGCTTGCCATCTGTATAGGGCAGGCCAGCTGTCTAGCCCTTTAAAGCTACTTTTGGAGGCAGAGAGAAGGATGGGTGTAGAGCAACCGGAGGGAGAGCAATCCGCGGAAGTGACTGGGTGAGAAACCACCCATCCATCTTTGTTACAGGTCTTATGTATGAAGAATCTCCAAATGCATTTTCTTTGTAGTTTAGGAATGGTTTCTGACAGGCATGGGTGAGCAAGGAGGAGGAGGAAGAGGATCAGTAAAACTTAATTGGGAGAACCTGGTGTTCAAGTAAAGCAGACTTGGGTATTTCCTATGAGCTATGCTGACCACTTTTCTGAGGCAGGGGCCAGCTTAAGGCAGATTTGGACTGGTTGGGCAGTGCTGGCCTGGACAGGAACTCCAGAGTTTGAAACCAAGGGATTTACTTTTATCCCAAATCTGCTATGGGATATTATGTTCCTTCTTGTCTTTACAAGCTAGCATAATTACAAGGACCTTATCTGAGGCTTCCTGTAACTTTAAAATAGTTTCCAGTCTGGCCAAGAGGTTTTGTCCTAGCAGTGGTATAGGGCATTGTAGAATAATCAGAAAAGAACGCTTAAAAAATTTGGCTTTTAAACTGACAAGTGATAGGGGGCGTGTTAGAGTTCCGTCAACCCCCGTGACCGAGATCTGGGAAGGGGTAAGGGAACCAGAATATGATGGCAAGACTGACTAGGTAGCTCCCGTGTCCACTAGGAGTGAGACAGACTTACCCACTATTTGCTGCATTACCCTGGGCTTGATGAGGGTGATGAGTGTCTTTGAGTCTGGGTTGTGCCAGTTGCCCATGAAGCCAAGGAGCTTTAAGGCCAGAGAGGAGTCCTCACCTTGGCTGGCTTGTCCCCCATGTAGAGGCACCGGGAACGAGCCTTTAAGGGGACAGGCATCTCTTTAACAGCCGAGCTGCCAGCAGTTGAAGCAGTTTGGTGGCCGGTTGAGGGTTTGGACATTGTCAGGCCCAATGTCCTTCCTTACCACATTTGAAGCAGGCTCCTGGCAGCATTCCTTTCGGTGGCCTGGACTTTGACTTGGCCCCTGGGCTGATGTCCTGGGTTTTTGGCCGGCCTCAGGGCTGCTACTATAGCCTGGGTCTGCAGGGCTACCTTCTGCTGCAGGCACACTTGGCAAATAGCCTCAGCATTTTTGTCCCGGTTGTTAAAAACTTTAAATGCCATGTTTACCAGATCTTGGATGGGGGTTTGAGGACTGTTCTCTGCCTTTTTTAGTTTTTTTTTTCCGAATGTCTGGGGCTGACTGAGTTATAAAGTGTTGACGTATTAATACCTGTTTGTCTGGAGACAATGGGTCTATATTAGTGTATTTCTGAAAGGCCTTTACCAGTTTGTTGTGGAAGAGTGCAGGGTTTTGTTTTTGTTTTTTTTTCCAAAATTAGTTAGAACTATGTAAAGGTTTTTCTAGGCCATATTAAAGGCAAGGGTTAAAATATAGAAGTTACTGATGAATTGCGAAGGATTCTCAGAAAAGTTTCCTAGCCTTTCCTTGTACTGCTGCTGGTTAGCTATTGAGAAAGGTGTGTGTACCCAAGTATGGCCCTATTTAAAGGAGTAAAAAAAAAAAAAAAAAAAAAAAAAAAAAAAAAAAAAAACACCATAAGCTGCTGTTTGCCAACATTATGAAAACTCTGGGTACTGCAGTGCCCCGCCCCCTGCTCTGCTCCGGAAAGAGGCTAGAAGGAAAAAAAAAAAAAAAAACCCCGCAGAGATATCAGGCTTAGGACTCAGGCACAGCTAGAAAAAATGCCTCAGTTTAAAATGTTACCTTCTCCACAGCACTGGAGAGGCAGGTACCCTGCTCTTTTGAGTGGCCAGTTAATTACTCTATTGTTTTGAGGATGTACAGTAGCCCTTAGGTTTAGAAGTTTACAGTGCTCCAAACACTTAATTCCTCAGTTTCCTTTCTGAGTTTTACAGTCAAGGAGGGAATGAGATTTTATTCTTTGTACGCTTATTTTTAGGCAATGTGGGCATAGTGGAGCCAAGCCCAATATGAAACTGAAATTGAATGCAAGGCTTGGGTTAGGCAGGTAAGGAATATCATGACCTCGTGCTGCACATGCAATAAGGATGAAAGGCATGGTTTTACAGATTAGATGGCTGTCTGTCTAGAAATAAACACAGCAATTACTTGGTAAAGCAGACAGGCATGGCAGTAGCCAGAGATGCAAATGTAGTAGTCAGAGAAAGGAGAAAAAACTTGAGGCAAATTTGAACAAAAAAATACCTAGTTAGAACAGAGCCTGGAAAAGGCAGGACTTCCACTACAGGCTAAAATCTTGCTCTCTTCTCAAAGACTACACCTAAGTGGGGAATGTACCACAGGGATGAGACCATGTATGCTTTTACAGTGTGCCTCTGGCTGCGTGAACATTCACTTGCAGTTGGTGGGAAACCTAGTGTTTTTTTGTTTTTTTTTTTCAGTTTACATTTAACTAACTTCCCATGGGTGTCTTTGATGCTGAGAGCACCCTTGTGGCTTTTAAATGCTTGACCCGTGCCTGTAGGGTGTGGCAATTTCTTGAGAGAGAGAGAAAGCAAGACACTTGCCCAGCAGACATAACACTGCCCACCCCCTTCAGTTTCAGATGCAAATTGAGTTGTTAGAAGTCACCTGGGGAGAAAGAGCTGCTGCAAGTTCATAACAAGCTAATGATTCAAACCGACTTTTTCCTGGTTAGGTTTGGAGGCAGAAAAGGCTAAGGAATCCAAGTAGTAGGTTAGATTGTGTTGCTTATGTGCAGGGCTTCCAAAAGCCATTATTCCTTTGGTTATCCCTAGCTTTTTTACATGTTTCAGTTTCTCCCCTAACTGTCTAATACAGCCAGGGAGGCTTGGAATGCTGGGTGACCAGCCAGAGTTTAATTACCATGATTGGAATTCCTTATGAGGCTCCTGCATGTCTCAGGGATTGACCTCAGACACCCAAGCAAGGCCCCCACTTACGTAGGGACACTCAAAGATTTGGGCTGGGGGGCTGCCTCTTTTCTTCGGATCCCGGGCAAAACCGGAGCAGTCATTTCAGATCTCATTGTTTTTACTTCCGAACTTAGGCTTAGCACTTTGAAATTCCCCACCCCCACAGCACGGCATTTTAATGGCATAGGCCTCTGGCAATAAAAGGCCACGGGTTGGCAGGAGCTGGTAGGGATGGGGGAAAGGAGGAGGGAGAAAGGCCCTCAGAGGGAGGGGGAGAATGAGGAGAGAAACAAGATCTTCAGGAGAGGCAGAACAAGAAGGCAGGAAGCTCAGGAGCAGTTAGTTTTGGAGACAATGCAGAGTCAGAATTTTTCTGGGGCAAGAGGACTTGTGCCATGGAACAATGGTTGCACAAGTCCAGGTGGGAGCACAAAGTTCTGAAGCTCTGAATGTGGGGACCTTAGACTGTTTTCCCAGTCCGTCTGCAAAAATTATTTAGGTCAGTAAGGGTAAAGAAAAAGTGCCAAAGTGCCTTCAGGGGGGGCCAGGTTTTGTAATTACTGAACTGATATAACAGCCAGGCTGTATTGGACAGAAAAATCAGTCATTTCTGTTTGAGGCCAGACACCCTAGAGGTGACTTAGGGTCTGGTTTGAACCCCTGCCCTCCCATTCCTGGTCCCAAGGACGGAAGATCAGTGACTGAGAACTGGTGTCCCGCAACTCAAGTCACAGACCAAATCAAACAGAAAGGGGGTCCAAGACCAAGGAACATCTTCACTTGTTCTTGAATCCCGGAGAACAGTATCTCCCAGAAGGGCTACCCCCGACACAGCGCCACAATTCTTGGTTAGGAAAGCAGCCTTTCCCATGGATGGTGACCCAGAATAGAATCCAAGGACCAGGAAGTTGAGCGACCGCTCAGCACTTACCCTGCTTCGGTGCTCAGACTGGTGGGGTAGCCCTAAGGCCTCCTTGGGGAGCTGGGAGAGGAGCAGTCTTCAGCAGACAATGACTCCGCCAGGGTTTCGGCACCAAATGTAAGGTTTTCTTAGACCCCGCTGAGGAAATAAACAGCCAATTAGTCATGGAAACAGGCAGATGAGCTTTATTTTGGAAGTTTGTGCTCCCAGGCCATATTCTCTCCACCTGGAGAAAGAGCTAAGAAAAGACTGCACGGGAAAAGGGAAAGGGGGGAGTTTTATAAGGCTTGACTTCACGCGGGAGCCAAGAATTGGTTCTTGGTGAACAAAGAAGCAACATATCATTGGTGGTTTCTGGCCTGACATCAGTCACCTCTTCTGTGTCAGAGTTCAGTCGCCATATTACTTATAGTCCAAACGGTGGCCGTATTTGTAGTCCAAAATCCTAATTTTAACTGGGTTCCCAATTGTCCTACCCTGCCCATCCTGACAGTTTCTCTCCCTCTCTTTCACTGTCCCTCCTCTCTCTCTAAAAATAAATAAATAAAATCTAAAAAAGAAGTAGGTAAGACACAAACGTTGGAATGGATAAAGAGTCTAAAATAAATAGAAGAAAATGTGAAAAACATGTGACCAGATGAGTAATTTTAGCACAGAGATGGAAATCATAAAAAATAAAAGAAAATGTAGGAATCCAATTAAAAAGTGGGCAAAGGACTTGAACAGACACTTCTCCAAGGAGGACATACAGAAAATCCAAAGACACATGAAATGATGTTCAATATCGCTAGCTATCAGAGAGATGCAAATTAAAACCACAATGAGATACCACTTCACACCAGTCAGAATGGCCATCATAAACAAAGCAACAAACAAGTGTTGGAGAGGTTGTGGAGAAAAGGGGTCCCTAGTGCACTGTTGGTGGGACTGCAGACTGGTACAACCACTATGGAAAGCAGTATGGAACTTCCTCATAAAACTAAAAATGGATCTTCCCTTTGACCCTGCTATTCCACTGCTGGAACTCTATCCTAAGAATACTAAAACACCAATCCAAAAGAGCCTGTGCATCCCAATGTTCATAGCAGGACAATTTACAATAGCTAGATGCTGGAAGCAACCAAGATGCCCATCAGTAAATGAATGGATCAAAAAACTATGGTACATTTACACAATGGAATTTTATGCAGCAGAAAGAAAGAAGGAGCTCCTATCTTTCGCAACAGCTTGGATGGAGCTGGAAAACATTATGCTAAGTGAAACCAGCCAGGCAGTGAAAGACAAATACCATATGATCTCACCTTTAACAGGAGCCTAAACAACAAAACAAAGAAACAAGCAAAATATAACCAAAGACACTGAAATAGAGGACAGGCTGACGGTGACCTGAGGGGAGAGAAGAGGGAATTTAAGGGGACATTGGGAAGGGTTCACGGGAACAAACGTAAAGGACACATAGTCAAAAACTAGGGGGAGGGTGGTAATAGGAGGGAAGTGGGGAGGAGTGGGGGTGGGCTGAATTGGGAGTAAAAAGGAGAAAACTGTATTTGAACAATGATTAAAATAAAATTTAAAAAATAAATGAAAAAGAGAAAATGCTATGTATAAAAAACACTGTTACAGAGATGAAAAATATTTTCAATGGATTCATCTGCAAACTTGACAATGACCAAGAAAAAAGTCAGTGAGCTTAAGGATAGGCCTGTAGAAAGGAAAAGAAGTGTGAGAAAATACATAAACAAGCATCCGCAATCTGAGTGATGCTATCAAAAATTCTAACATGCCAGTAATGGGAATCCCAGGGGAGAAGGGGAAAAAATGGAGCAGAAAAAATATTTGCACAAAATAATGACCAAGAATTGTCCATTAGTTTTTGTATTATCATTTTTAATTGTTCAGTTACACTTGCCATGCCTTTTCCTCTATGCTCTCCCCTGCCCCGTACCACCCCCATCCCACAGCCAAACTCCATCCCCCATTGTCCATGCCCATGAGTCTTTTATTTGTGTTCCTTGGCTAGCCCCTTTCCCTTCCTTTCCCCATTAGCCACCCCCCCCCCCCCCCCCCCCCCCGTCACTGTCAGTTTGTTTTTTATTTCCAAGTCTCTGCTCTTCTCTTGCTCATTTGTTTGTTTTGTTGATAAGGTTCCACGTGTAGGAGGGTGCAGCCAAAGGGTCCCCAAATAGAGATTTGGAATGGGGTTCAGAACTCAAGGTGTCCAGGAAATATTAGAAAAATATATAGAATGTCCTCACCCTCCACCCCAGGGGAAGGGACAAATGGAGCAGGGCCATTGAGAGCTGTTTCCCATAGCAACAGCCTTGCAGCTACCCTCTGGCGTGGTCTTTTAACATATCTATGGCCTTTGGCTGGTTGCATGGATATGTTAAATAGCTCTGGCCAAGCTCTAAGCCAGGGAAATGGAAGTAACTTTCCCTAGTTACGGAGCCTGGGAGGCAACTCCCCCTGGTTACTGCGCCTGTACCTGTGTGAGAACTTGGAAATGATTGGTTCCATGACATGGGGCCACACCTGCCCAGACCCACAATGGCGGTCCAGTAAAGCTGGAAGGCTTTGAGAGTTCTGGCATGTGAGGCCGAGTGTGGGAGGAGTCAGAAATGGGGCTGCAGAAGAAGATTGGCGCGGGATTTAAAAACCCAGACTTGGCGGCCATTGAAGAGAGTACCATGCGGCTTCAGCAGAGCGGGGACTTCCGCAGCCGTGCAGACACCGTCCGGGATGCAGCCGCCTGCAGCTCCTCTACCACCCGGCTCCGAGCCCCAGCCAGCTCTGCAGCCGAGGCCGAGAGAAGGGGCCACCAGTAAGTGACTCAGGAGCACCGGATCACTGCCCGGCCGCCGCAGCCACCGCCAGGCCTCCGCAAGCTGCGCCCGCGCTCTCACTGCTCTCGGGCTCAGCTAACCTTGCAGCCACCTGCTCTGGCCAAGACACAATGAGCTCCGCGCTAGCCCTCTCGGTGCTGCTGCCGCCGCCGCCGCCGCCGCTGCCGCCGTCGCTCTCCCAGAAAGAGGGATCCCACCCCCCCCCCCCCCCCCCGCAGCCATGGGAAGAATCACCACGCGGCTTTAGCTGGTGATCCTGGCAACACAACCAGTGGTACTGGGAACTAAGGAAGGACTGCCAGCTGAGCACAAATTACTAGGAAAAACCAGGAGCTGCCTAAGCCACGGACTTCTATTTCTTCTCCTGAGATACGGTACCCCAGACTAGGCAAAGGGGGGAAGGAAGAACTGTGTATTTGTGGGTGTTTCAAGGGACTTTGGGATTTTAACAAAGACATTAAGTCATTACTTTTAGTTTGTATAACTTGAATAAATAACTCTTTTCTTTTTCACCAATCTCTAGCATGGAGAGCTATAATTCTCTGGCTTAGAGAAAGGTGAACCTAGTACAGGGGGACCCCAGGAGTAATGGGGATTAATTCCCTAGCATTTTGGGACTCTCTTCCCTGGTGGCCAGTCGGGGAGGATCACGGGAAACCACATGCGCAGTAGCTTTAATGCAACTACTTGTATATACTCAGTAAAAGCCCACCACAACTAGCCAGGAAGGATCCGCTCTATAAGCATAAAGTCCCTCCAGCCCATGAGGTCAATCTCTGCTTGGAGTTGGCCTGCTCCCATGTTCTCTTCTATGAACTCTGGGTGTTCGGTTCAATTCTTTGTCCCGATCACTAAGAACCTGGTTACCTGTGCCCACCTGTGACACACGTATTCATGAGATCATATGTAATTTGTCTTTCACTGTTTAGGTTATTTCACTTAGAGTAATGCTCTCCAGTTCCATCCATGCTGTTGTGAAGGGTAGGAGCTCCTTCTTTCTTTCTGCTGCATAGAATTCCATTGTGTAAATGTACCACAGTTTTTTGATCCATTCATTTACTGATGGGCACTCAGCATGTTTCCAGCACTTGGTTATTGTAAATAGTGCCACTGTAAACATTGGAGTGCATAAGTTCTTTTACATCAGTGATTCAAGATTCTTAGGATATATTCCCACCAGTGGAATCACTGGGTTAAAAGGCAATTCCATTTTTAGTTCTCTGAGGAAATTCTACACTGTTTTCCACAGTGGCTGCACTGTTTGCATTCCTGCCAAGAGTGCAATAGAATTCCGTTTTCTCCACAACCTCACCAGCACTTGTTGTTTGTTGATTTGTTTATGATGGCCATTCTCACTGGTGTGAAGTGGTATCTCATTGTGGTTTTAATTTGCATCTCTCTGATGGCTAGTGATGCTGAGCATCTGTTCATGTGTCTCTGGGCCCTCTGTATATCCTCTTTGGAGAAGTGCCTATTCAGATCCTTTGCCCACATTTTTAATTGGGTTGTTTGTCTTCCTGTTGTTGAGTCATATGAGTTTCTTATATGATTTGGAGATCAAACCCTTGTCTGAGTTATAATTGGAAAAAATTTTCTCCCATAGAGTTGATTCCCTTTTCATTTTGCTGATGTTTTCTTTAGCCATGTAGAAGCATTTTAGTTTGATGTAGTACCATATTCTTTTATCTTCCTTACCCTAGGAGTTATATCAGCAAAAATATTGCTACATGGAATATCTAACATTTTCCTGCCTATGTTCCCCTCTACAATTTTTATGGTGTCGCAATTTAATTTTTCAGTTAATATATCATGGAGATTATGCAATGGGAAGACTAGAGAATGGGGACATTGTTTAGAAAAAGGCCAATGCAAAGTGTAGCTAAGTAGCTGAAAACACTTGGACCTAATGTCCTTGGACCTGCCAGCAGTGAGCATTCCTCATCAGCACTTCTAGATTCAATTCCATTAAAGAAGCTGAATGTGAACTGTAATTTTTCCAGCACCTCTTTTTACTTCCTCCATATTATCAATGTTTTGGGTAGAAGCACATAATTAGTTGACCTTGGCTAACATATATTAGCTACCAGGGGCTAGGGACATAGAGTGCGTATATACCTTCAACTTTTATATCATTAAGAGCAAAGTTTATATATAATCAACTTTTTTAATGTTCTATTTTTTAATAGAAAATGAATTTTTGAATTAAGTACAAAGTTTGTAGTTTATTTAATTCAGACTTTATAACATATTTCACCATGTATAATACCACATGTTTTGGCAAAATTTTTGAGGGAAAAATATGAGTGTACATTATATGTGGATAGTACCTGAAATACCTTATATCTGTTCTTGTGTTTTTTAATTATTTGTTGCATAAAATCTCTGACACCATAATATGCTTAAAAATAAATGCTATTATTCCTTTATAATATAAAAATATCTAAATATAAGTGAATAAAAAATGATTTAAAAATTTTAAATAGCCCTGGCTGGTATAGCTTACTGGATTGGACACAGGCTGTGAACCAAAGAGTCGCTGGTTTGATTCCCATCAAGTCATATGCCTGGATTGTGGGCCAGGTCCCCAGTGGGGGCCATGTGAGAGGCAACCACACATTGATGTTTATCTCTCTCTCTTTCTCCTTTCTTTCTCCTCTCTCTAAAAACAGAGAAATAAAATATATTTTTTAAAAATTTAAATGAATGATTTTTTTTCCTGAAAGTTTAGACCAAAACATGGGTGTGCATTATACACAGCTAAATATAGTACATTTAATATTCCTTTGTCTATTTGACATTGCTGTCTGCAAAATGGTTAATAGTTCCAAACTTTATATTTATCCATTTCTTTGCAGTTTTTTTCTTACATATGGGGTTATGTTTAAGGAATTTCATGGCATAAATAAATAAAACTCCATCTTACCTGAGTTTAGAATCAATTGAGAGACAGACACATGTCATTACATGAATATCAAAATATGTCAGTTATGCTTATTCCTGATTAATTTGACATGAGCTATTTCTGCTTTTTACAATTTTACCCCCTCCCCCCATTATTGGAACAGCTTGACAACTGTTTGCCATACCTGAAAAGGCAAGCCCCTATTCTATGACAAAAGATTATAGCATTTAGGTTTCTGTATTGAAAAGATGTTGCAGAGAGAAAGAGAGAGTGAGAGAGAGAGAGAGAGGGAGAGGGAGGGAGACTAACCAAAATGGTTATTATTTCAAACTTTCTTCACTCCCTTTTCTGAGAAGTAAGTAAGCAGTGTCAGGGGTGTTTGTCTAGCAAAGTTCCACACATAAAAATATAGAGAGGAGAATTTGTGTTTTCCTCTTAAAGCATTAAGTTGAACATAAAATTGCCAATATTTCACCAATTTTTAATCTGAAAATACATCAATTTTATATCAAAAGTCACTTTATAAGATATATTAAGTTTATATGTTTTCTATTTGTTCTCACATTCTTTTATGATTTTTGTGCAAATAATATATTTATTACTTTTTAATTTTTTAAACATTTTAAATTAAGTTCAAGCTTACAGATATTAAAAAGAATAAGAATAATACATAAAAACCCAATAACATTTTACCCACATTCACCTATTGTTAGCAGTAGTAACATTTTATTTTATTATTTTATTTTTATTGTTTTTCAAATACAGTTATCCCCATTTTTCTCCCATTTCTCTCCCTTGCCCTACCCTACCCACCACCCACTTCCCACATTCAATCCTCCCTTGCCCCATTGTCTTTGTCCATGGGTCTTTTATATAAGTTCCTTGACATGCTACTTCCCCTTCCTCCCTCCCCACCCTATTGTCACCATCCACCCCACCCCTCGGGTCACTGTCAGTTTGTTCTTTATTTCCATGTTCCTGGTTCCATTTTGCTCAATTGTTTGTTTTGTTGATTATGTTTCTCTTATAGGTGACATTATATGGTATTTGTCTTTCACCTTCTGGCTTATTTCACTTAGCATAACAATCTCCAGTTCTATCCATGCTGTTGCAAAGGGAAGGAGTTCCTTCCTTCTTTCTGCTGTGCAGTGTTCCATTGTGTAAATATACCACAGTTTTGGATCCACCCATTTACTGATGAGTACTTAGGTTGCTTCCAAAACTAGGCTATTGTAAATTGTGCTATGAACATTGGGGTGCATAGGTTCTTTTGAATTAGTGTTTCAGGATTCTTAGGGTATAATTCCAGCAATGGAATGGAACTGACTTTTGACATGACAGCACTTATTAACATAAGTAATAGTACATATTAATATAAGCATACTATTTTGAAAACTATAGATAATTATAAAAATATATTATATAAATATTAATATATATGGATAGAAAGGGAAAGAATGTGTCATGTGCTACCTGATGGTATTTCTGTCAATGATGCAACCATGGAACCATGTATATGATGGCGGTCCCTTAACATTATAATAAAGCTAAAAAATTACTATTGCCTAGTGACATTGTAACATGTTACTGTCATAGCACAAGGCATTACTTACATATTTGTGATGATGCTGGTGTAAACAAACATGTCAGTTCTATCAATGTATAGAATATACAACCACAAACAGTACATGACACTTGATAATGATAATAAGTGACTATATTACTGGTTTATGTATTTTTGTACTGTACTTTTATCATTATTTTTAGTGTACCCTTACTACTCATAAAAAATAATTTGCCATAAAACATGCTGTGTTACACTGGCAAAAGCCTAATGCATCTCCTATACCCTGTTTGCCTTGATTGCATGCTTCTTTATTTTTCTTGATTTAATGTTGCTTCATACAGTAAGGTGCTGTACAGACTTCTAGCCTAGGAACAATGAACTATAACATATAGCTTTGGTCTGTAGTATACTATACCATCTAGAGTTGTGTAAGTTCACTCTGTGATGTTTCAAACTATGATGAAATTGCTAAATGAGTCATTTCTCAGAACATATTCTACCAGAAAAACAGAAACAAGAAATCAAGCCATTAACAAAAGTGAAAGCCAATATTAATGAATTAAAAATGTAAAAAAAAAACAATAGAACTAATTAAAAAGCTTTTTCATCAAAACCCTGATAAAGTACATAAACCACTGGCTAATTTAATAAGAAGAAAGAAAGAAAGCACAAACAATTAGAAATGGAGAAAGGGAAAAGTGCCACAGATATGGAAAAATTTGAAAATAATTATGTGAGAAGACTTTGCTCAACTTTGTAAAAATACACTTCAAATCTGGATGAAATAGATGACTTTCTATGAAAATATAAGTTTTTACAAATTGGCTCCAGATTGGAATTTTTAAAGTAATAATAAATCAATTATCATTGAAAATAATCTAGTCATACTAAAGAGCTGACTTTCCCCAAAAACAGCTTCAAAGAGCTTTATAAAGTATTTTCTCTCAAACGTTCAAGTTATAATTCATCTGAATGTCTTTCAGCTGTTCCTGAGGTTAGAAAAAGGAAGCTTCTAAACTCTTGTTACAAAGTTAATGTAACCTAGAAATGAAATCATACAAAAATAGCCTCTAAAAGAAAACCATGAATGATCTAAAAAAAAATACACACACACACACACACACACACACACACACACACACACACAAGGATTCTACAGAAAATATTGGTAATTAGAATCTGCATATAAAGAATAATACACAAAAATGATTTGGCATACTTTTTAGGAATTCAATAATGTTTAGTGTTAGAAAGTGTTTATATAATTTGCCACATTAATAAGTTCAGGAAACTGTTTGATCCTACTGTGTTGATCCCTTTTTTCATAGACATACAATTTCCCACAAGGATACAAAAGAAAGAGTGAGACTAAGAAATTGGTTCAAGGTAAGGGAGGCAGAGCATATGCAAATTTTCTATTAAAATGGTTATTTTATAATGTACTTCTGCCATTTCCAGGATTTCTTCTCTTCTCTAATCTTAGAGACCTAAGTCTTTTTTACATTTACTAACCATTTGTGGGAAAACACCTGAGTGATGCAACTTGGTGGACAGGCAGAAAGTTGCTGTAAAAATATTACCCCAATTTCTCCTATAGTTTCTACCTGAAAGTCCATTATTAGAGATTGATTTCTTCAGTTTATATGCTCCTGCACTCTGCATTATAAATACAAATTCTACAATTCACATAATAATTTCAGTAATAATGGAGTGTTAAAAATGAGCATTGGGAGTAGAGGTTTGTAGGTAATGATTGGGACTTCATAGTGAACAGTCAGATTTAAATCATATCTGTAAGATTCAATAGTTCTTTAGCCTCTTTAAGCTGAATAAAATAAAAATTATGAAGTCACCGACTTCATAGGGTTGCTATGTAGAGTGACACAATGAAAGTATTTAGATACATACTTTACTATACATATCAGTTAAGTTCAACTATGTCATTACTCATTTTCCCCCTGATGCATCTGTCCATTTCTTATAGAGAAATGTTGTAGTCTCCAATAATAAAGTTCTGTTCCTCTAGCTCTATTTACAGCTTTATCAGTTTTTCCCTCATGTGTTTTTTAGAGCATTTTAAAACTTTTCCAAGCCCTGGCTGGCGTAGCTCAGTGGATTGAGTGCGGGCTGGGAACCAAAGTGTCCCAGGTTCGATTCCCAGCCAGGGTACATTCCTGGGTTGCAGGCCAGAACCCCCAGCAACCACACATTGATGTTTCTCTCTCTCTCTCTCTCCCTCTCTCTCTCTCTCTCTCTCTCTCTCTCTCTCTCTCTCTCTCTCTCCCCTTCCCTTCCCTCTCTAAAAATAAATAAATAAAATCTTTAAAAAAAAACTTTTCCTATTTACTTTTAGAGGGTAATGGAGGGATAAAGAGAGGGAGAGAAACCTCAATTTGTTGCCTTTTGCATAGGCCCAGCTGGGGACTGGTCCTACAACCCAGGCATGTGCCCTCACTATGCATTGAACAGGCAACTATTTTCTTTGCAGGATGACACTCAGCCAACTGAGATACACAGGTGGTCATGGTTGCTTCACTTGTTTTGATGCTTTCTTGTTATGCACAAACACATTAAGGACTGTTCTATGTTCTTGGAGAATTGGCTTGACATCATGTAATTCCCTCTTTACCCTTCATAAATTTCCTTGCTCTGAAGTCAGCAGTGTCTAAAATTAATATAATCACTTTCACTTTCTTTTGATCAGTCTCATCTCTAACAATTATTAGTGATATCTGTTTCCATCCCTTTACTTTTAATCTATATGTGTCTATATTTAACATGGGTTTCTTGTAGACAACATATGGTTGGGGACATGTTTATTTATTTTCAACAAAATTTAAAATGTTATTGAATGATAATAAGGGAGATCTAAATTAATGGAAAGTTATTAAGAAGTTTATTCTTTACAAGAAACATTATAGACATGTCAATTCTCCCCAAATTGCACCCAGGACAGCAAAAACTGTCCTCATATTGCCAATGTGTTCATCTTTCAGTAATAAAAATTTAGAAAAGAAGGTGAGATAATTTATTTTAAATGTAAATGAGTAATTTTAAAATATTCATAGTGAAAGATTTTTAAGTATATTTTATTGATCATGCTACTACAGTTGTCCCATTTCCCCCCCTTATTCCTCTCTGCCCTGCACCCACCCTCCTACCAGCATTTCCCCCACTTAGTTCATGTCCGTGGGTCATGAATATAAGTTCTTTGGTTTCCCAATTTCCCATACTCTGCTTAACCTCCCCCTGTCTATTTTGTGCCTACCACTTATGCTTCTTATTCCCCATACCCCCCACATTCTCCTCACCCCACTACCTCTCCCGGCTTAT
Organism: Phyllostomus discolor; assembly: GCF_004126475.2. Lineage (NCBI taxonomy): Eukaryota > Metazoa > Chordata > Mammalia > Chiroptera > Phyllostomidae > Phyllostomus > Phyllostomus discolor. The sequence goes on along the minus strand of NC_050198.1, from coordinate 62,996,194 downwards.
AACATTCCATGTGATCTCCATTTCTGTGATTCTGTTTCTGTTCTAGTTGTTTGCTTAGTTTTTTTTTTTTTTTTTTTTTTTAGGTTCAGATGTTGATAGTTGTGAGTTTCTTGTCATTTTAGTTTTCATTGTTTTTATCTCACTTTCTTTTTTTAAGCTCCTTTAACATTTCATATAATAATAGCTTGGTGATGATGAACTCCTTCAACTTGACCTTATCTGGGAAGCAGTTTATCTGCCCTTCCATTCTAAATGAAAGCTTTGCGGCATAGAGTAACTTTGGATGTAGATCCTTGCTTTTCATGACTTTGAATACTTCTTTCTAACCCCTTCTTGCCTGCTAGGTTTCTTTGGAGAAATCAGTCTTATGGGCACTCCTTTGTAGGTAACTGTCTTCTTTTTTATTCCTTCTTTTAGGACTCTCTCCTTATCTTTAGTCTTGGGTAATGTAATTATAATGTGCCTTGGAATGTGTTTCCCAGGGTACAGCTTCTTTGGGACTCAGCTTCCTAGACTTCCTGGAAGTCAATTTGCTTTGCCAGACTGGGAAAGTTCTCCTTCATTATTTTTTTCCTTCTTTTTTTAGACAATTGTTTTTTGTTGCATAAACTTTGTTTAAATAATTCATAGCTACATAATCAAGATCCCAAGCACAAACTATAAAAGATTTTATCTGTCCATGCCAAAAGCATTTAAAATATTTAGAGTTATGTATTCAGAGATCTTTCTCTTTTTACTTACAAATTCTTTCATATTCTTTACACCACACAACAGATTTCAGGTTTAAAAGTCAACAAAGAAACAATGGAACATAGACTTTAAACAATAAAAAATAAACAATATAACATTTACAACAACTCTTCCCCTCCCTTTTTTCTTGCTGCAGGATGGAAATGTCTTTTTACAAAACTAGTATTTACAGAACTAGTATTAAATTATGATGTTAGTGGGATTTATTATATGTTTTGAATTTCAGTGAAACAATATGAAATATGAAAGAGATATTATGGAAACCATCTTTCTATTGTGTTGACTATTCAAGGTATCAAAAGCATCCAGATATGCAGGCACAGGCAGCCTAGGTGCCTTCTGAAGCTCCAGATGAAAAAGAACATCTCTGACATCTAAAGGGTTCTTAGAATCTCTAGTAGAGAACTCCCCAGAGTATATCAGGCTACAGAACAATGAAAATATGTCCTTCATTTATTTCTTCAAATAAATTTTAAATATTTTTACTGTTATTGAAGTACAGTTTTCTGCCTTTTCCCCCACCCCTCCCCTCCACCCCAGACCTCCTCATCTCCCTCCCCTGTTTCCACACTCCCCTTTTTATTGTCCATGTGTTCTTTATAATGTTCCTGCAAACCATTCACCATTTTCCCCTATACTCCACTCACCTCTGGCCACTGTCAGCATGTTCTCAATTTCAGTGTCTTTGGTTATATTTTTATTGCTTGTTTGTTTGGTTGATTAGGTTCCTGTTAAATGTGAGATCATATAGTATTTGCTTTTCATCACCTGGATTATTTCACTTAGCACAATACTCTCCAGATCCATCCATGCTGTTGCAAAAGGTAGAAGCTCCTTCTCTCTTTCTGCTGTGTATGATTCCATTGTGTAAATGTACCATAGTTTTTTTTTATCCACTCATTTACCAATGGGCATTTAGGTTGCTTAGAGTACTTGGGTATTATGAATTGTGCTGCTATGAACATTGGGGTACATAGATCCTTTTGGATTGGTGATTCAGGGTTCTTAGGATATAACCCTAGCAGTGAAATTGCTGGAACAAAAGACACTTCCAGTTTTAATTTTCTGAGGAAATTCCATAGTTTTCAATAGTGCTTGCACAGTCAGCAATCCCACCAACAGTGCACTGTGGTTCCTTTTCCTCCACAACCTCTCCAACACTTGTTTGTTTCTTTGTTTATGATGGTCATTCCCAATGGTGTGAGGTGGTATCTCGTGGTTTTAATTTGCATCTCTCTGATAGCTAGTGATACTGAGCATCTCTTCATATGTTTCTGGACCCTCTGTGTGTCCTCCTTGGAGAAGGGCCTGTTCAAGTCCTTTGCCCATTTTTTTAATTGGGTTACTTATCTTCTTGGAGTGGAGTCATGTGAGTTCTCTATATATTTTGGAGATCAAACCCTTGTCTGAGGTATTATTGGCAAATATGTTTTCCCATACAGTTGGCTCTCTTTTCATTTTAATGCTGTTTTCTTTAGCCATGCAGAAGCTTTTTATTTTGATGAGATCCCATTTGTTTATTCTTTCCATTATATCCCTTGCTCTAGGGGATCTATCAGTGAAAATATTGCCACATGGAATGTCTGAGATTTCCCTGCCTATGTTCTCCTCTAGGACTTTAATGGTGGCATGACTTATATTTAAATCTTTTATCCACCTTGAATTTATTTTTGTGTATGGTGTAAGTTGGTGCCCGAGTTCATTTTCTTTTTGCATGTAGTTGTCCAGCTCTCCCAACACCATTTGTTGAAGAAGCTATTTTTACTCCATTTTACACTGCTGCCCCCTTTGTCAAACATCAATTGATTATAGAGACTTGGATTTATTTCTACACTCTCTGATCTCTTCCGTTTTTCTATGTATCTTTTCTGATGCCAGTGCCAGATTGTTTTGATTACAGTGGCCTTGTAATTCAGTTTGATATTAGCTATTGTAATCCCTCCTAGATTGCTCTTCACCCTCAAAATTGCTGCAGCTATCCAGGGTTGTTTATGGTTCCATATAAATTTTTGAAGTTTTTCTTCTATATCTGTGAAGTATGACATTGGTAATTTAATAGATATTGCATTCAATCTATAAATTGATTTGGGTAGTATGAACATTTTGATGTTAATTCTTCCAATCCATGAACACAATATATATTTCCATTTGTTTGTGTCTGCCTTAATTTCTTTCTTTAGTGGTGTGTAGTTTTCTGAGTAAAGGTCTTTTACCTCCTCGGTTAGGTTTATTCCTAGGTATTTTATTTTGTTGTTGTTGTTGCTATATCAGATGGTATCTTTTCCTGATTTCTGCTTCTGATGTTTTACTGTTGATATACAAAAATGTCTTTGATTTCTGAATATTGGCTTTGTAGCCCGCTGTTTTGCCAAATTCATTTATTAGGTCAAGCAGTTTTTTGGTGGAGTCTAAAGGGTTTTCTATATACACTATCATGTCATCTACAAACACTGATGGTTTTTTTTCCTCTTTTCCAACTTAGATGCATTTCATTTCATTTTCTTGTCTGATTGTCATGGCTAGGGCTTCTAATAGTATATTGAATAGAAGTATTGAAAGTGGACAACCTAATCATGTTCCTGATCTTAGTGGGAAAGGTTTTAGTTTTTGCCCATTGAGTATGATGTTGGCTGTAGGTCCCTTATATATGGCCTTTACTATGTTGAGAAATGCTTCCTCTATTCTAACTTTGCTGAGTGTTTTCATCATAAATGGGTGCTGTACCTTATCAAATACTTTTTCCACATCTATTGATATGATCATGTGATTGTTGTCTTTGCATGATGTGTTACATTTATTGATTTGTGAATATTGTACCATCCTTGCATCCTTGGGATGAATCCCACTTGATCATGGTGTGTGATCTTTTTGATGTATTTTTGGATGTGGTTTGTCAATATTTTGTTGAGGATTTTAGCGCCTATGTCCATCAGTGATATTGGCCTCAACTTTTGTTTCTTTGTTGTGTCTTTATCTGTTTTTGGAATTAGGATGATGCTGGCTTCATAAAAATAGTTTGGGAGTCTTCCATCTTCTTGGATTTTTTTTTTTTTTTGGAATAATCTGTGAAGGATAGGGGTTAGCTCTTCCTTAAATGCTTTATAGAATTCTCCTGTGAAACTGTCTAGTCCAGGGCTTTTGTGTGTCGGAAGTTTTTTAATTACTGCTTCAATTTCTTTCTGCTGTTACTGGTCTGTTCAGGCTTTCTGCTTCTTCTTCATTGAGTTTTACAAAATTATGTTTTTTAAGAAATTTTTCCATTTCACCTAGGTTTTCAAATATTTTGGCATGTGGTTGTTCATAGTAATTTCTTATGATCCTTTCTATTTCTGTGGTATCAATTGTAATGTATCCTCTTGCATTTCTGATTGTGTTTCCTTGGGTCCTCTGTTTTTCTCTTCATTAGTCTGCTTAAAAGCCTGTCTATTTTGTTTGTCTTTTCAAAGAACCAGCTCCTGGATTTATTGATCCTTAGAATTGTGCTTTTAGACTCTATGTCTTTTAATTCTGTTCTAATCTTGCGTATTTCCTTCCTTGTACTTGCTCTGGGCTGTCTTTCTTGTTGTTCCTTGAGTTCTTGTAGGTGTAGGGTTAGGTTTGTTAGGTTGTTTATTTGAAATGTTTCCTCTTTTTTTTAAAGGTAGGCTTGTATCACTATGAAGTTCCCTCTTAGGATTGCCTTCTTTGTTTTCCATAAGTTTTGGGGTTTTGTGAGTTCATTTTCAATTGTTTTCAGGAACTTTTTGATTTCCTCCTTGATCTAATTCTTGACCCATTCATTATTTAGTAGCATGCTATTCAATCTCCACAATTTGAGTGGTTTTGAGTTTTATCCTTGGCATTGTTTTGTAGTTTCAGTCCCTTGTAGTCAGAGAAAATGCTTGATATTATTTCAATTTTCTTGAATTTGTTGAGACTTGTTGTGTGCCCCACCATGTAGTCTATCTTTGAAAATGTTCCATGTGCATTTTAAAATGAATGTGTATTTTCCTTTTTTGGAATGAAGGGCTCTCTCTATCTATATCTATATCTATCTATCTATATCTATCTATCTATATATAATATAATATATATCTTAAGCCCATTTCATCTAAGGCATTGTTCAATGCCACCATATCTTTGTTGATATTTTGTTTGGAAGATATGTCCATTTTTGACAGTGGGGTGTTAAAATCCCCTACTATAATTGTGTTGCTGTCAATATCTTTCTTGAAATCTTCCAAGATTTTATTTATGTATTTGGGTGCTCCTATGTTGGTTGCATATACATTTACAATGTTTATGTCTTCTTGGTGAATTCTTCCCTTGAGTATTATGCAGTGACCTTCTGGGTCTCTTTTTATGGACTTTGTTTTGAAGTCTATTTTGCCTGATATGACTATTGCTACCCCTTCCTTTGTTTCCTATCCATTTGCCTGGAAAATTTGTTTCTAGCTCTTTACATCCAGTCTTTGTAGGTCTTCTTTTCTGAGGTGTGTCTCTTGTAGGCAGCATATGTGTGGGTCATGCTTTCTTATCCATTCAGCTATTCTATAAATTTATTGGAACATTTAATCCACTTACACTTAAGGTTATTATTGATATGATCTTATTCGTTGACATTTTTTGTATCTGTGTTCCTCCGTCTTTCATTATTTTCCTTCCTTTTCTTGAAGCAGTCTCTTTAACATCTCTTGCAGAGCTGATTTGGAGGAGGTGTATTCTTTGAGGCTCCTTTTGTCTGTAAAACTCCGTATTTGGCCTTCCATGTTAATTGAGAACTTTGCTGGGTTAAATAGCCTTGGTTGCAGGTCTCTGGTTCTCATTTCTTGGAATATTTCTTGCCAATCTCTTCTGGCTTGGAGCGTTTCCATGGAGAAGTCAGCTGCTAACTTTATCAGGTCTCCCTTGTATGGTACTTCCTGTTTCTCCCTTGTTGCCTTTAAAATTCTCTCTGTCTTGGAATTTTGCCATTTTAATTATAATGTGTCTTGAAGTGGGCTTCTTTGGATTCCTCTTGATTGGGACTCTCTGTGTTTCCTGGATTTGTGTGACATTTTCTCTCATAAATTAGGGAAGTTTTTATCATTACTTTTTCAAACAGGTTTTCTCTCTCTTGCTCTTCTTCTTTTCATTCTGGTATCCCTATTATATGTATGTTGTTATGTTTCATGTTGCCCTTCATTTCCCTTAACCTCTCATCATTCTTTCTGTGCCTCTTTTCATTTGCTTGCTCTTTCTGGGTGTTGTTGTTTTTTCTCTACCTTGGTCTTCAGCTCACTGATCTGATCCTCTCCTTCATCTAGCCTGCTTTTGATACCATCTACTGTGTTCTTCAGTTCAGCAATTATGTTCTTCATTTCCTTTTGGCCTTCATTAATAGTTTCTATTTCTTTTTTCATGTTGATATAGTTTGTAGTGAGTTCTTTGTAGTTTTCCTGTGGTTTCTGGTAATTCATTGTGAGCTCACTGAGCTTCCTGATAACAATTGCTTTGAACTCAATATCTGTTAGTTGAGTTGCCTCTATTTCATTTAGCACTCTTTTTCAGACTTCCTCCCTTCCTTTTATTTGGGGATTGTTTCTTTGTCTTCCCATTGTTTGTGAGACTCCTCTTGTTAGCCTCTGCTTCTTAAATTAATATGTTCTGTCTCCATGGCTTCCTGGTGTGAACTTCTACAGTAGAAGACCTGTGGGATTCAGTGGTGCTGTCTCCTTGATCTCCCGACCTTTATGGTCTTTGGCTGTCATTTATGTTGGCTTTCTGTATGTCTTTGGGATTTGATTGGTGTTGGGTCTTTCTTTTATGTGTCCTTCCAACCAGCTGGTTAACTGAGGGTCACTCTGTCCACCATGACTTTTATTCTGCTGTGCAGGTGTGGACAGGTTGTATTGAAGCTGATTCTTCTGTGTGTACGAGTTTTTGAGGCTGCTCTCTTGCTCTTGTTCAGTTGTTTGGTCTGAGAAATTTCTCCACTATTTCATTTTATTTCCAGATGGATCCTGGATTGAGGTTAGTGTGGCTTCCACTCCCTTCTTCAACTTCTTCTGCTGTTATCTGTTGGTGGTTCCTTTGTTGTTGGGTTTCCTCTTGCAGCAGATATACTGGTGTTATAAGCCTCCACCTGCTCTTTTTTTTGTGATTGGTTGGATGGGGATAGCAAAATGGTTTAAGCCAGGAAGAGTGTATTCTATGATATTTACAGTACCAGGCTGTAGAGATGAGATAGGAGATCCTTTGTCTATGTATAGTTTTAACCATGATATTTCACTCAACTAGCCACTTTTTAAAAAGGTGGAATGAAGGTAAGATTGTTTTGCAGGGGGGAAAGATTGTGAGTTGAGTCTAGAAAATAGTGAGCTCGTGGGAGGTAATATTATGAGGTCAGGTGAGAATAAAGGATAGTAAATAGGTGTAGTGTGTTAGAGAATAGAGTTAACCACTACAGTAATAATGTTCTGGAAACCATGAAGTGGGCTGAGATCTGGGAGCGATGTTGTGTAGTATTTATAATTGTATGAAACAGCTATTATTTACAATAATAATGGAGCAACAATCATATGACAGAATCTATGAGATCTGGATAACAAGAATAGGAAGTACATGACCTAAGTAGTGTGTTATTGGAACACAAGTGGAGTGAAGGATGGAAAACGAAAAATACACTATGAAAGAGAGAACAAGGGAAACCAAAGAATGTAATTTTACAAACCAAATGATGAAAACTAAATAGAAAGAAGAGAAATACAAAAATTCTAATAAAAGAAAAGGTGTATGTATAATGAAAAAATAATAACTACAAATATACAATAACTTGCAAGTTCTCTGGAGTAAAAAAGTGAAGTTTGTCTCACTGTCTCAGTTTTTGGGATGACCCCTTTTGGGGTCTGACTCTGGTCTTTTCCCAGTTCCAGGTTTTATTGTCTCACTTATGGGAATTTAAAATAAAAGGAAGAAGGAATAAAAAAGGAAAAGAAGGAAGGAAGGAAGAAGGAATTAAAAAAAAAAAAGCCTTCTGCTGGCTTTAAACTGGCCAAGACAGTTCTGCTGGTCTTCCTGGCTGCAAAAGGCTGAAGAGAAATATGAAATTGGTTTTATATTTCTCCCTTCCTGAGCTGCACTCTTCGAAGTTGCCCAGCCTCCAGTCCAGTTCCTCAGTTTGCTTCTGGGCCCCCAGTGCCCTTCTGTGCCCAGCCTATGCCTTTAGTCCACCAGTTGCCCTGTCCTTGAGTTGCACTCATTATGGGCAACTCATACACCACTTTGCTGTCCTAGATTCCAGGGATTCTCAGCACCCCTTCAGGGTAGTTCAGCCCCTCCCCCCCCCACTGAGTTAAGTCTTTCTGGGGACTGCTGACTCAGCCCTACAGTTCTACTCTGTGGGGGTGTCTCTGTCTTCCTCTTAGAGTGCCAGTCAGCCCTGCAGGGCCCTGGATGGAGAGGCCAGGCAGGAGGTGCCTGTGGGTGGCAGTTTGAGGTATGCACCATCTCTGGGGCTTTGGGAGTGAGCAAATGGCCAGTGGGAGTAGGGGTGCAGCAGGCAGGGGTGGCTGTTGCTGAGAATTCCCCCAAATGGCTGCTGAGTGCCTTTTTTCTCTTTCTTTTTTGGATAAATTCCTTCTACTAAAGCCTACCATTCTAAACAAGCACCTGGCCTCTCACACAGCCCCACTCTCCCACCAGACTGAGACTGACCAGGTCAGGGTTCGTCACTGCTCAACTCTTCCCAGTCAGTGTCCACAGTCTCAGTGGGTACACATCTCTCCTGCATGTTTGCCACTCCAACCTTATCCCTTCCCTATGACTTCAAGCATCCAGGTCCCTCCTGGTGCTTCTTAAACTTTGTTTGGCAGAGAAGGGAGCTGTTGACCTGGCTTTCTCCCTAGAATCCTGCAGCAGATCTGGCAGGCTTCAGGCCTGGGGCTGCAGCCATCCTAGTTCCTGTGCTGGTCCCAGGGACCTTATTTTATTGAAGCACTCTCCTTACCATCTGATTTTTTCAATGTCTTCTACAGTTTTTGGTCTCTAATCTTCATATATGCTGGGATGCTTTTGGCTGTTCACTCTGTTCCTCAGAAGATCAGCTAGGTGTTTCACCCATGCACAGGGGGAAGTGGACTCTGCTCCCACCTATCTCACAGCCATCTTCTTCTCCTCAAATAAGTTTTCAATTCCCTGCTCTTCCTCTTATCTTTCTGAAACCCCTATGATATGGACACTGGAATGTTTAGAGTGGTTCTGGGGGTTCCTAAGCCTCGCCACAATTTTTTGAATTCTTGTTTCTGCATTTTGTTCTGGTTGAAAGTTTATCCCTTCCTTCTTTTCCAAATTGTTGATTTGAGTTCTGGTTTACTTACCTTCACTCTTAGTTCCATGTATATTTTTTCTTTCTTTCACTTTGCATGATTGTGCTGCAGCCTGCCAAGGCCAGACAGTTCCACTCTAGCTTCAAGGAGATGGAAGAAAATGCACATAGCTGTAGGGATGCTTGGCATTCCTTTATTCACAGGTAGGTGATCCATGCATGCTTCAAGCTGCATATTTAGTGAGAATCCCCTACTGTCTTGAATATTAGAGGGAAACAAATCTGGCAAAAGTCAGAAAATTATATAACACAGCACAATTCTGTGCATTAGCCCACTTCATGTTATGGAAAAAGTTTATCAGAACCAGTCTCTAGGCTATGAGAACATTACTTATCAGGGTTCCTCAAGGCTAAGGCTATGAGAACACTGCTTCCCTTAGTTACCCAGACACCTGGGTGAGAAAGCCAGACTTCCTCCACTTACTCTACAATCCACCCCTTCTGGGTACCTCACTGTACAGTCCACATGAGGATGTCTTCAGCAAGGTTCCTTTGGCAAGGAGGGCAGAGCCCTGTACCCATAACCCACAATAACAGCATAGGCTATAGGAACAAGCAAGCAAAACACGAGCTCTGCTGCCCAGGACAGCAAGAACCCATCACCATTCAGTGGTTAGGGATGCCGAACATTCCTGCAAAGAATTGCCTGCCAGGTGTTCAATGACACGAGATTAGAGGCTAATGGTTGTAATGCTTGACTAACATTGTGGTGGACATCAGGGACATATACACAGCATTCTGCCCCTACTAGGGCACATACCCCACCTTGGGATGCAGTAAGCATATCTAAATCCATATGATTTTGCAAGGCTACCTTTCTTAATTGATACACTTCTTCATTTAACAGGCTTAAGGAATTTTGTGTTGCATTCAGTGCAGGAGCAGTGTGCAAAGCCAAAGCAGCTATTTCAGTCTCAGTGACTACAGAAGCAACTTGAGGAAAAAAAAACAAAAACTAATGGGTAATACCTCCAGGGAGTATACTATACCCACTGCCATGCTTTAGATGCTTTCCAATTTGCTGGACTGATTACAAGATTTTTCTGAACTACAGCAGGCAAATAGGGCCATCCCCAAGTACAAAGACCAGTCCAATTACCAGGCAGGTAAGGCCACCCGTATGAGCCACATTCGTAGAAGGCTCCAGTGGGAACTACAGCACACACTTCATTGTGTGCCTCTCAGAAATGCTCTAGAGACTGAATCTGAGTCCAGCCCACCTGGGCATGTCCTTTAGGATTCTTAATGAAAAGGGGAGTTGGTCTAGCCAGTGCCAAGTCCTGATCTGTGAGCCACTCCGAGCCATCCCATATGGAGTAGCCGCTTAATGGCTGGAGCCATTCATACCGCTGCTTTGCCCCAGCATAAATGGTAATCCAGGAATCATTCTACAAAGGATGTTCACTGTTTCACTGGTCCTTAAGCCAAGTCCAATCTGAGACAGAAGCAGGAGAGATACACCATGGGAAGCTGGCTGATGTGCTCAGGAGATGTTCAGTGCAGACCCAGCACACTGGTTGGTTAGCCACTAAGGCATAGGTATGAACCCATTCCACTAAGTTGTTACTTTGCACTCTAAGGACAAAAAGGACTGTTATAAGCACCAGTAAAGGCAAACCACAACCCTCAGGCAATATACATGCAAGCTTCTGGTCGGCCAATAAGACAGTGGTTGCCAGAGGGGGTCTTCCTGGGTGCAAATACCAGACCTTTCGTGTCTCAACTGGGGGCTCAGCATCTACTTGCAATAATAGGGGAGAACTCATAATGGGCCATAAGGAAATCACAGAGGTGCTACAAAGCAGTATTTTGTGGTCTGCTGGCCCTTTATATGTCACCTTTAAGACTGGGGACCATGTCTCAATAATCTAGAGCATTATTTGTACATTTCTTCCCACCCCTTGAACTCAAGGGGCAACAAGAGCCACCCAACACATGTGAGGGGCTTTTATTTCTCAAGGCCACATCCGAGTGTCCATTTGCACTCACTCCAGGCCCTCTAGAGTGGGTAAGAGAATATTTCCCTGTTTTCCCATGCTCAGTTTCAGCAAAGCATCCTTAGTCTGTGCCTGCAGTTGAATTGGAGCTTCAGTATGGTGGAGCAGTGCTTCCACTAGAGCTGGGACCCCCTCTAACTCCTCTCATTTAGAGTCCAGAGGACAGTCCATAAGCATTTCATCCAACCCCTTAGCATAAGGATGGCAGCTCATAGGACCTGCTTTATGTGACTATTGTGCTGTTCTATCATCCCAGTATCTTGGGGATCATAGGCCACAGGAAATTTTCAGTCAATCTGCAAGTCCTGAGCCTATTGTTGTACCAAGGCCCCAGTAAAATATGTCTCCTGATCACTTTCAGTGATTAAGGGTCACTCATATGCAACACGTAACTGCTCCAGTGCAGCAATTACTGCTTTCTGATCTGGGCGCCATGGGGAATAAGAAGCTAGAAGTCCCGTAGCCATGTCCACATCTATAATAGCATACTTACATCCATCTGAAGTAGGTAGGGGCTCAATTACATCCACCTGCCACTGGGTCAGCGGTACCTGTCCCTGCACCACCTGTCCAGTAGTTCTTACAGGCATTTGGAGATGCTCTCATGAGCAGACAACACAGGTTTCACAAGCTTCTTGCACCTCTGCCAATGTAACAGGTGACCCCCAAAATTTGATGGTAGACCACATAATCCCTTGACCAGCATGTAAGAGGTGACGGTGTAGTCACTATACTACTTACTTTCCTGAGGGACTGGCAGGTACCATTTCTAGCCAACACATCTTGGCTAGAGTATCAGCCTCATCATTCCCAGGGAAGCAAAAGTGCATGTCCAGTAACATGATATACAGTCATTTGTTTCTGGTGGCCTAACTCTCATAAGTCTTGCCACAAAGTCTGTCTCCATGATGGCCTATGCACAAACATCCATTTCTTTGCATGCCATGTGGTGATCCATAATGTTACGTCCCACTACACCACCCAATTATTTGTGCAAAGTCAGGGGCAGTTCCTTATTGGCTGCCACAAGACATATGGCTCAGAGTTCTGTTGCGCGTGGGTTACCGGCCAGCAGTGACCACGGAACGCTGTGGATGGCTCGCCGAACAACACGCAAGAAAAAAAACACATGCACAGAGACAAGACCAGTTTCTGTGGGGAAGTAGGGATGAAATGGCCACCCCCCCCCAGTGGGGAGCGCCCCAATTTACAGTCCATACCTGCTTTTATTGGGCTCATTTTGCATGATAATTCAGGTAAAGTACAGTACTTATCAGGGGGAAGTAAGGAACCATAGAAAACAAGGAACTCTGCCAGTCTATTGAGTCGGGGTCAAAGGGCTGTAAGACTCTGAGGAACAAACTTCCTCCTTGGACCCCTCTCATTCAACTGAGAGCATTCTAAACAAAGAAGGTTTCACAGTAATTTACATGTTCTTTCTTAGGCATGATCACCCAGGGAATCCGCCCTTTTCAGCACAGAGCTGCACCACCCTGTCATTGTTTCAGGCTTAGGTGGAGCAAGGGAACTAAGGCAACCAAGAGATAAGGAGTTTTTCTCCCAGACGCTGAGAACTCAGGCTGTCAAAGCTGAGGAGTGAGGGTCCATCACCCCCTTTTGCTGTAGCCCCCCAAATCCTTCTTTTGGGGGGCTTCCCAAAGTGATTGTGCCTGTCTTAGGTCATTCCCCCCTTGGGGAATCTTTCCCATCTTTGGCTAACCAACCAAGCTTTTTGGGGTTCAGTTATGAATAAAGCAGCAGAAGCAGCATTCCTGCCAGGGAGATAAGGTTTTGTCTCCTTGCTGGCTTACGGTTCCAAGGGCATTCCCTTAGCCTTAGCCTAGGCAGGGGGTTTCAGCTTCTGATACCAGTCAGGGTGGTTCCCAACAGAGTTCTGCTCACTGGATGCTCTGTCTCATGCCAGTGTCAAACCCAATTGTGTCTGTCTCTGGTTCAGTTACTACAGCAGTCCACACAGCAGGCTGGCCTCTGCTGGACCATGAGTGTACAATGCATCTGAGGAGAGAGATGCCTGCCCTTTGCGGAAGCAGTTAGCTTCCATCTCTTCTATAGAGACAGGAACAGTAGATTTCTCATCTACATAAATAACTGGACCTAACACTTCCTATAGCTCAGCTCACAAGGGGCAAGTGGATGCAGTAGTCCTTTGTTGCAGACAAGCCTCCCACTTAGCCAATGTGGGCTCCTGAACCATCTCACTATGAGAATTGGCTATCCAGCCCCGGACCCACCCTGCAATGGGATGGGTGATCCTGTCATGGGGGCAGTTCCTGTTATGGCCTCTGTGGCCAACAGGGCAGCATATACTGCAGCCGGTTGCTTTTCAACCAAGGAGTACCATACCTCTGCTCCCTTCCATAGCCAGGACCAGAAACCCAAGGGTTGACATAGTCATTCTGATCGCTGCCACATACCCCATCCAAAGCCTTCCTGTGTCACATGCACATCTAGCACACAGGGACTAGCAGGATATTTCTTCCCTTTTCTGGAGAGGCACAGCCAAATGGTCCTTTAAATGCACAGGATGTGCTTTTTGGGGCCATACCCCCAGGGTCTGGGCAGATAATTTAGGCCTGCACGGGTGTACACATACCAGGGGCTACACTTGCACAGCACCAGTTGCTGGTGCAGCCACTGCACCCCTTTGGATCACCTGGCTGCTGTTACTGTGACTTCAGTGACTGCTGTCTTCTTCTGGGGCCTCTCTGACAGGCGCCCTCCTGCACTGTGTGGAGCCTGCTGCTGCTGCTGCTGTTGCAGCTACTTGACCCCCCTGCCCCCTTATCAGTGCGCTTTCTGCTTTCTGGGCGTCAGCTCCAGCCTGTTTTCTTGCAGTCTCCCAGGTCACACTCTCAGCTCTAATAGCTGCCATGGCAGCCCCACCTTCTGGAACTGTGCTGCAAATCTCAGTTCCCCATGCACAGCCTTGGCACGTAAGCACAACAGCAAAAACTACTTGCCCACCACAGTCCCCACCTGTTCTGATCAGCACACTCTGAGCAGAGCTTTCTGGATGCTAGCTCTGCCACTGCCAGAGCACCTGGCCCATGCTGAAGTCCTCTGGCCCAGGCACTCTTGGGGACTGTGTTCCATGTCTGTGTGGGGCGGGGGAGGGGATACTAAACTGCCTAAATTCAAACTCCCCCAGGCACCATAGTCTGCTGCCCTCAGGGAACTCAGTTCATTTTCCCCCACCCTTTTGCCCTGAATTTCTCACTATGAGTGGGGAGGTGGGGTGCCTCAGCTCCACTGCTTGGAGGCTTTTCACCCAGGCACAGATTCAAGCCTTCAGGGATTTTTTTCTGCCTTAGTTTTGTGTAACTTCGCCAAGTCAGGAAGTGCAGTCTCCTCTTATTCAGCCTTCAGGGCTTCTGCTCCCTCTCAGGGCTCTTGGAACTTCACTGCATCATGAAGCAGTACAGTCTTTATCTCAGCTTGCAAAACTGAAGGAAACATCCATCTCACAGACCCCATGCTCACACAGGCACTGGGCTTTTCTAGGTCTTCTCCACCACCCAAGGGGTTTCTCCACTGTGTCTGTGCACCACTGACATTGGAACAGTCCTAAGAGAGGAAGACCAAGTCCCCAGGAGCCTTGCCACCCATTCAGGCCACCTCCCTGGAGATCCTGCTACTGGCTTGTCTGTGTTCATACCATACAGCAAGAAATCATTCTACTATTATCTAATTGTGTTGCAGCCTGTCAAGTCAGGTCAGGTCCATTCTAGCTTCAGAGACATAGAAGAAAATATGTGGAGCCATGAGAAAGCTTGGCATCCCTTTATCCATGGTTAGGTGAGCCATGTACACTGCAAGCTGCATGTCTAGTAAGAAGCCTTTACTGTCTTAAGGACTAGAGGCAAACAAAGACATCAAGAAGCCAGAAAATTATATAAATAGCATAATTCTGTGCATGTGAGCCCATTTCATGTTATGGAAACAGTTTATTGGATCCAATCTAAAGACTATGAGAACACTACTTATCAGGCCCCTTCAAGGCTTTAGGAACACTGCTTCCATTAGATACCCAGACACCTGGATGAGGAAGCCCGACTGCCTCCACTTATCCTACAATAACCTTAACTTCTTCCTCTATTTTAAGACCACACTCAATCATTTCTGTGAGCATCCTGATTACCAGTGTTTTGAACTCTGCATCTGATATGTAGGCTATCTCATTATTGCTTATTTCTATTTCTGGGGCTTTGATCTGTCCTTTCATTTGGGCCATATTTTTTTTGTCTCAGCATGCCTGTTAAATAGTAAGGAGAAGAGCCAGGGTGGGGCTACCCACATCACTGTGTCGTAGTGCTGTGTGTGAAGGAGGGGTCAGAGAAAGGACAATGTTGCTTGTGTGGCTCTCACTGGCTTTCAGTCACTTCCTCCACTACTGACAAGCAAATTGGTCCCTTCTGGTGCTGATTCCCAGGTGGGTGGGTTTCTGTATGTTCTAGGACCCTGTGGGCCTCTCCAGTGAACTCTCCTGTGAATCTGGGAGTTTCTTCCACTGTCTCAACCCCCACAGATTTTTTACAGCCAGAGGTTTTGAGGCTTTCTTTCCCCACATTGGGACCTCGGTTTCCATTGCTGTTTCTTTGCCTCCCCTCAAGTTGTTCATCCTGGTTTATCCTAATGGAAATGTGGGACCACCAGCTGCCACCTTGCCACACATCCTCTCTGCCCTGACTATCCATCTCTGCCCCTCCTACCAGTCCAGATGAATATTTCTTAATTCTTTAGTTGTCAGACTTCCATACATTTCCATTTGTGGCAGTTCTGGTTTGTTTTTGTTTCTAAATTTGTTGTTGTCCTTCTTTTGGTTGTATGAAGAGGCAACATGTATCTACCTACACCTCCATTTTAGCATGTATTTAGCACATTTTTAGCACATGTTTTTTGACCCACTGTGACAATCTCTGCTTGTTTAACTGGTGTTTTAAACCATTGACATTTAAAGTGATTATTGGTATAGTTTGGTTATTGGTTACTGTTTTCTATGTGTTTCTCTTGTTGTTTACTCTTATATTTGTCTTCTGTTCTTTTTCTGCCAGTTGTGCTTTTAATTTTTGAGCACTTTGTGAGATTCCTTTTACTCTCATTCTTAGCATCAATTATATTCTTTATTACTTTTTAAAATAAGTGCCCTATATTTTACAAAATATATTTTTAACTAATCCTACTCCACTTTCAAGTAATACTATACTCCTCCACTGGTAGCGAGTACCTTATAAAAGGAAAAAATCTTAATTCTTTCCTTCCATTCCTTGTATAATTTCTACCATTTACTTCACTTATGTATTAGCATACATAAACATACAGAAGCACGCACAAATAAATATATCGTTGCTGTTGTTATTTTGAATAAATGTTATCTGTTAGATCAATTAAGAATAAGGAAAATAAGTTTTTATTTTACCTTCACTTTTTCTTTCTCTAATGCTCTTTATTTTTTAGTGTAGAGCCAATTTTCTGACCATATCATGTTCCTGATCTCTAAGTAACTTCTTTGAACATTTCTGGCAAAGCATATCTACCTGCAACAAATTTCTTCAACAATTTTTGGCTTATCTGAGAAAATCTTTATTTCTCCTTTAATTTTGAAGGATAATTTCACAGGGTATAGAATTTTATGCTGCAGTTTAATTTTTTCTCCAACACTAAATGTTTCACTACATCCTCATTGTTTGCATGATTTCTAAGTAGAAGCAAATGGAATTCTTATCTTAGCTCCTCTATACGTAAGTTTCCCCTCAACATGGCTTCTGTAAGGATTCCTTTTTTAAATTTTTCTGTAGCTTGAAAATTATATGTGTAGGTTTGGTTTTGGATTTGCTTGTTTATTTGTTTTTGCTTTTACTTTTTACTTGTTGGTGTTCTCTGAGCTTCCTGAATCTGTGGTTCATTATTGTGGACAAATAGTATTTTTAAAAACATTTCTTATGTTCTTTTTTCTTTTCTCCTTCCACTACTACCATTACATGTATGTTATATCTTCTGCAGTTGTCACATAGTCCTTATATATTATTTTTCTTTTTTAGTCCTTTTCTATTTGAGTTTTAGTTTTAGAGGTTTATGTTGATATATCCTCAAGCTTAGAGATTATTTCTTCAGCTCTATCCAGTTTACTAATAGGCCCATCAAAGGAGTCATTAATTTGTTATAGTCTTTTTGATCTGTAGCACTTCTTTTTTTTTTAAATTCCCATTTCTCTGTTCATGTTGTGTGCTGTCTACTTTATCCTTTAGAGACCTTAGAATATTAATGATAGCTATTTTAAGTTATACTTTGCATCATTCCAACATCACTGCCATATGTGAGTTTAGTTCTGATATTTGTTCTCTCTTCCAACTGTGTTTCTTGCTTTTTAGTATGTGGTTTTGTTTTGGGTTGAAAGTTGAACATGATGAATTTGGTAAAAGAAAGTGTGTTAAATAGACCTTTAATAATGTGCTGGCAAGGTATAGGAGAAGAGCAAGCATAAGACTCTTAATCATAGTCCTATGATTAAGTCTGACTCTTTTAGTGAGCCTGTGTGTCTAAACTTTGAACTTCAAAAGTTCTTCTCAGTCCTTTCCTCTTTTATGCTAGGCAGGATGGCTAGAGTTGGCTGGAGTGGAATATTTCTCTCTCTTCATGTAGATAGGTAGAATGCCTGGATTTTTGCATTTCCCTTCCTCCAGGTTGGTTAGACTCTGGTAAATCCCCATATTTTGGCCTCTGATAAAATAATTTATATGATGTCAAGCCTTATTAAAAATAATAGAATGTTCTGACATATTTAAATGACTCCTTTCCCCCTCTCCTTACCACTACCATGAGAGGATTTTTGCTGATTTTTATTGTGACAACCTGGCCAAACTCATAGAGATAAAATTCACTAAAGTGTGGCAGCCACCCATGACTGACTTCCCTAGAGTTTTTACCTCTCAGACTTGTCCATACTTAACTTCTAGCAATTTATTAATAGGTTTTCCTACCCCAGTATTTGTTCATTCAGAGGTTTCTGCTTGAGGGTTTCAGTTTTAATAAGTTGTGATTCTTGGTATTTGCCTTCCTGTTTCTCTAATTTTGTGGTTAGAATCTTGTTCTGTGACCTCACTTCTAAGAAATGTTGATTGTTCACTTTGTTGAGCTTTTCCCTTGTTGTTAGGATGGAGCGGCAACTTCTAAGTTCCTTACATGCTGGACTGGAATTCAGAAGCCCCCATGTGCTATCTATTTAAATTCCCCACTTATACTATGAGATAGCTGCTACTTTTAACATTAACTTAAGGATGAGAGATTGAGGATGAAATGGTTTAGGTGACTTTTCCAAGGTCACACAGTTACCACTGACAGAGCAAAACTTGAAATTAAATCTGCCTAGTTCCAATGACTACATTCCAATCCACTATCTTCTACCATGCTAACATTATTGGCTTAAAAGTGTGTTGCAGAATTAATTACACTTTAGTTGTGCTTGTATGTCCTAATGTAAATCCCTTCCATATTTTAATCTTTCTTCAAAGCTCCATTCAAGGCTTATCTCCTCCAAGAGGCCTTTTTCAGCCTTCTCCAATATCTTAATGTTTAGTTGATGTGGTAGGCAGACTAATGCTTAATCCTTGTCATCAAAGCTGTGAATATGTTAGGTTTAATCACAAAGAGAAAATATGGCTGCAGGTAGAATTAAGATTGCTAATTAGCTGGCCTTAAAATATAGAACTTATCTTGGATTATCAATTTAGTTTGATTGTAATTGCAAGAATCCTTGAAAGCAGAAGAAAGCATAATTCAGAGGAAGATGTGACTATGGAAGAAATAAACAGAGGGCCACATCATTGCTGGCTCTGAAGATGGAGGATGGAACCATAAAGGAATGATGGGCGGCCTCTAGAAGGCAAGGAAATTAATTTTCCTCTGAAATATGTAGAAAGAAATATATCCTTTCCAATATTTTGATTTCATCCCAGTGAGACCCATGTCAAACTTCTAATCTATAGAAATGGGAGATAAATTTTGTTTTAAGCCACCAAATTAGTGGTGATTTATTAGTATAGTTCCAGGAGCCCAAGACATTTGAACCTTGTGAACTCCTGCTGCAGAACTGCTCATCTTAACCAAACATTTATCAAGTCTTTAATGGGGCAGCCTTGAATTTATTGACAATCAGCTTTTAAAACATATGATTTTCCTCACAATTAGAGTATACATTCTTTGAAAGCAGGGAATATGCCACATCTTTTGCTACCAACTGAATTAAGTACATTGGTTTGTATTAAAGATGTCCAATAGTATTGACAGTGGTGACTCCTTACACAGGTAAAGATGTCATTCATTTCCTTCTAAGCAAACTGTTTTTTAAGCAATCTCTATTAATAAGTGGTTTAAAAGGTTTATTTCACAAATTCTTCTTCTCAGTTTCTACATCTAGAGAGCAGAAGACTGCTTTAGCTAAGTTGATAGTTTCTGGTAGAAGTGTGACATTTGTAACTTCTTTTTTTAAATAGCTACATCAGAGACAAGTTATTTCACAAATCAACTTAAAATGAAAAATTAACTTACTTTCTAGTTAGTAAAACACAAGCTATACTTTTGGATGTTTTGCAAACTTCAATTCAAAAGTACCTCACTCAGAAGTGCAATTTTCCTGGTTGCTAGGTACTTAGTTATTTTTTAATGTGTAATACGGTCTTTTTGGAACATTTTAAATTAATACAGAAAGACAGAATGTTTAAACAAAACAATCACTAAATGTAATCATTAATTATTCATCAGGACCATATTTAAGTTTCTTTTACAATGCTGATTTCCTGTGCAGCCTAATGTGGAGTAGCCATGATTTTAACTATCTCATAACTTCAGTGAAAATCTGCAGAGATCCAATTATGATGTCATTATAATGAGAGATTAAAATAAAGCCCTGGCTGGCATAGCTCAGTGGATTGAGCGCAGGCTGGGAACTAAAGTGTCCCAGGTTCGATTCCCAGCCAGGGTACATTCCTGGGTTGCAGGCCAGAACCCCCAGCAACCGCACATTGATGTCTGTCTCTCTCTCTCTCTCTCTCTCTCTCTCTCTCTCTCTCTCTCTCTCTCTCTCCCTCCCTTCCCTCTCTAAAAATAAATAAATAAAATCTTTAAAAAAAAGAAAACTTTTAAAATAAGAAAATGTACAAGGATGCAAGTCAAAAAAGAATCTATTATGATGTCAATTTGATGTCACAGTAAATATGATGGGAAAACTATTACAGTATCTGTCTTTGGAGAAGCCACATTGAAGGACTTGTTTATAAAGGGATGCCAGTACATGTTGGAGAGTTATATCAAGTGATGAAAACAAAAGTCACGTAATATCTTATATATCAATACATGAACTACAGAAATTCCAAGGCCATGGCTTACTATAATGTTTGTAATCATCAGTGAAGAGTAAAATGCCCAACAAAGAGTAGGATGTGAGCCACTTGGTAACAGTGCTGCCAAGCTTAATTAGTCATTAACATGGCAGCTGAAAAATTCTTCATGGTGACATATCTCTGTTCAAATGGACAACACAAGAAGGGTAATATCTTGTCCTTAACTGTTAAAGATGAAGAAATCATGTCAGCACAGTGTTCATGAGTTAGAACCTTTGTATTATGTTTTCCATATTCTTTTCCACTTGGTAGTTCCTCTTAACCATTGCCTAGGTATAGATTATTTACAAATTAATTTTCAGCACCAGACAATATTTTGTTTAAATATATTTAAAGTAGGTAGAGATTAGAAGAATGAATAATACTGAAATTCATAATCTAGAGTTCAAATCTTAGATTTGAAAATGCCCATGAACTTCCTGAAATTGTATACACAATTTTATGCAGAAATGCATATAGATATTTGGGAGGGGTGGTTGATGTGGACCCCGGCTTGTGGGGTCCACCACATTGTGGATGAGATACTAGAAATTCACACGGACTACTGAGTTCTCTGGAGGAAAAGGGACGGCATGGCTTCTCGCTCAAGAGGAGAAAAAGCCTCGGAGCACCTCGGCCACTGTCTCAAAGGGAGAGCACCTAGAACCAGACCCTTGCCTTGACAAGCTTTTATTTCTTTTCTGGGCACATTACATGATGGTCTTCATTTACTATGCACAGGTTTGCTTTAGGTGGTTACCTTTTACAGAAAACAAAGGAGAGGATGCCTGCTAATCACATCAAAGAAGAAGGATATTTGCAAATGCAAAGGGAAAAGTGGTTGACCCGGTTACATTCATCCTTGGAAGGTTTAGCATAGATTTTAGGAAGTTACTTTGCAGCAAATGTCTTCAATTCAGGGTGAGGGAGTTTTTAGCAAAAAGCAAGACTCAAAGCGGCCCAGGTACATTGCAGGCCTGATTCCCCATGGGATAACCTATTCATGGGCATGGGTCCTGTGCATCTCCTAGTGGGAACTGGGCCCACGCCATGCAGAACGGTCTCCTGCATACTATGTTGTGCTTTTTTTAAGACAGAAGACTAATATGGTTAAAAGAGGTATATATGGGTGTCAAGTTGGGAAGGGTCTGCCTTTGGTGGTTTAATACTGAATCAAGAAAAAACTATACTTCTTGGAATTCCTTTCTCTGTTCAGTTCTATGTTAGTATTGACCTCTAGAAAAAAAGTTCTGTGAGATTTTGAAGGTGAAAGTAAAGCACCAGCTATTATGTTTTTAATGTTGGTGTAGGCATAAAATCTAGGCACCATTGCAGCCCATGTACATTGTGGCTGATTTGCTGACTTACCTTGGTAGTTTAGAGCAACAACCAGGCATACAGCTACTCTAGCTCCTATAATAACTCCTTCAGCTTTTCTGAGTCTGGGGTTAGGCACACATTCAACTCCATGACAAAATTTGGCAGCTCCTTCTGCAAGTTGCATGCATCGATAAACTTGAAGATAGTGATAGACAAACACAGGTTGCATTGTCTCCTCTTGGATTTCAGTTAGTCCTTATGAGTTTTAGTCTGCCCTTATTCTGCTCTGCTTGGTTTTCTCCTCAAATTCTTGCCCTGCTGATCATTACCAACTGTAGACCTACCCCATGTATAGAGGCATCAGTCTTCCATTGTTTTCAACCTCAGCTTCCACAATTGCACAAGATCCAAACATACAGTAAATGATTGATTCCACTTTACTCAGAGAAGTTCTGATGCCTTAATCAAATTCTGATACAATTTTAGCACCTCAGTTTCTCAACAGCCAAAATCTGCTAGGCTTCTCCACCTCTATGTTTGTGCCATGAGGCAGGAGACAGAATAGGAATAAGGAAGCCTTGAGACACCACACTACCATCAGCCAACCAATATCCAGTGTCCTGGTCACCAAGAAACACCTTGTGGCACCCAGCAAGGGCTCTGCATGCACACCCTAGCTTAGCTGACTGTTGTTTCACCTTGCTTCATTATCATGCTATTACAATAAATTAGCATTGAAGTTTGACCCCTGGGTGAGCAATTAAGGAAGATTGTGGGAAATTGCATGCACAGAAGTTTAAAACTTATATAACCACTTGTGCGTGGGTCGTAAAAAGCCCAACAAAGGAAACAAAGGAATTCAGAAAAAAACCCCTACCCCATACAAAGCCCACACCCTTTCAAAAGAAGGGGAGCAATTCTTGCTAGCTGAGGTGGCCTGTACCCTTATCTTGGAAAGTACATTTTTCTTTTTTTTAAACAGCCTTTTTTGTTTTAAAATTTTTATTTATTTATTTTTAGAGAGGGAAGGGAGGGAGAGAGAGATAGAGGGAGAGAAACATCAATGTGCGGTTGCTGGTGGTCATGGCCTGCAACCCAGGCATGTACCCTGACTGGTAATCGAACCTGTGACACTTTGGTTCGCAGTCCGTGCTCAATCCACTGAGCTATGCCAGCCAGGGCTGGAAAGTACATTTTTCTTAATAAATCTCACTTCTTCACTTACTCTCTGTAGTCCACTCAATTCATTGCTCACAACCACCAAGCCCCTGGACCCCATCTCCATCTGTAGCACCACTTACAATTTGATGAATACCTACAGAAGAAAATCTGCTTGGTCTGTCTGGTTCACTTTTCTGCTCTTCCCTTTTATTTTGGGTCTTTGCCAGTTATTTATATATTGGCTGCTTTGGGAGCTGGGGGCTCCATTTTTTTTTCTCTCAGCCTTATAAAATTGCCAAAAAGCTCTGTAGACTCCTCAGAGACTTAGTTACCACTTCTTCACAGCTGCTTAGTTTACCACCCTCTATTAATGCCTCTTATGAATCAGCAAATTCCTTAAGGGGAATGAAAAGTAAAATGTTTGTCATATGCAGGATAAATTTTTCTCTTTTCTCTTGAAGATTGATTATTTAATTCTGTCTTCCTTTATACTCTCTGATACCTCTAAAAAGGAGACTTTTTGTATTTTTTAGATTTTTAAATTGTTCTTTGTCCTTTTCTTTCAAGATTTTGCACACAAACAACATTTTTCCTATCAAACTTTCCTTTACAACTTCGCTTCCACCACCCTAGGCAGACAGTGGCTTTATTACTGGAGTTTCAATAACACTTTGCATATGGCTCTTTTGGCACTTATCTTATTCTAATATTATCAGTTAACATTTCTATTGCCTGTACTGGAATGTCAGTTACTTGAGGGCAAACACTATTTGATCCTGTGCACAATGCCTAGTACATAGGATGACTCAATGTTTAGTGAAGGAATTATCTATAAATGTTCAATAGATGCTTTTTAACTGACTCTAGAGGTTGAAAAGTTTCTTTTGTGTTTGATATTTATAATTAAAACATTCTGTTTTTAAAATACATTGGTACTTCAGGGAGTCTGTATCTAAATATATTTACTTTTTCATCTACTTATTTAATACCAGTTAACTCCCACAAATCTTATAGTTTTGCAATGAATCAACACATTTATTCTAAAAGAATAAATAGGATTTTCAGAGGAAATATTTTATGGTAAATTGTTGTTTTAAAGATAAAAAAAAAAGACAGCAGCCAACTTTGGGAATTGCATAAGCACCAAATAACTGTAAGTATCTAATCATTCTGTCTGTACTATTTCATGCTCCACCTTTGACTTCTTATGACTGCCTCTCCAGAGTGTAAAATAGAGTAATATATTCATATTAACTGTGAAACTAAACCATTCCATTAATTATCTGGAATCTTTGTCTAATCAACATAAGGCATCTGGGTTTTTAGAAACATCTAGATGATGGACTACAATTTTCACTTTGCATCCAGATGTTTTGATGTCATGTAGACACATTCTATTGCTCAAATAAATGGATTCTTATTATAAACATTAACACAAAGCCTTTTCTCAAAGAAGTATGATTTATATCACTTTCCTTTTCTTCTGACTGAATTTCACTCATGCATGTTTCTAGCATTGGCTAAACATTAGTAAAACAAAGCCATACTTTGCATAAACACTAATTTTTTAGTATATTATCAGAATGGAAGATTTAGTTTCCTGAGAAACTTTTAATAAAACAGACATGATGAATGATTCAATTTAATGAGTCAACATGTGTTGATTCATTGCAAAACTATAAGATTTCTGGGAGTTAACAGGTATTAAACAGTTATATTTGTTCATGTCCTTGCTATGTATATATTGCCACTTATTGAGCACAATAACACAGAAAAAAACACAGAAAAGAGCATAGTAGAGAGCCAATGTTTACTGCAAAGAAGAAATTATTCAATGGGTACAACATCGCTACACTTCAAACAGAAAAGATGTACAGGATTCTCAAGCACATAACAAAATGAGATGATGTATTTGGGGGAAATTACACTCCTAGTCTTTAACTTATCAAGTGAAAAGAATGAAATATTAAAGGAAAACTGAGGTATTCATGAAGCCTGAGACTGGCACAACTTGCTAAATTACTGTGTTATTTATAATTAACCTATGTAAATTTATAATACAAATAACCTTTCCAATTTAGTTTTTAGTTCTTGAAACCAATCACATAACCCGTGATAAATTTAATTTCCAGTTTTGTAACCTTTCCTGGATTGACTTACTCTTAAGGTACTTACAGTAAGGTTGAGAGTGTCTATCACACAGGCAGTAGCAATAATTGTATATAATGAAGCCAACTAATTCAAATGTCTAGGTATATAAATTAATTCTTAATCATATGAAAAATAATTTCATAATTTACACTGTATAAAATATAAAATTTTAGATTAATTTCATAATTTTATTTGTTTAAAGGTCTTTTGTTCCCTGTGATTAAGTATATGATATTATAACATATGATTTTGTTACACTAACCATTAATTTATAATCATTTTATGTATGTCAACTCTGATACATAATTATGGTGCTATATCACCTGACAGTACTTTGGCAGAAGCAGCCACTTTGTATTATTATTTACAGAGCAATTTCAGCTCTGTTTTTATTTTCATTACATTCACAATTATCCTCTTTTATTATTTTCATGCCACTGAATAAAAATGACTACTCTTATTTGGTTCATTAAAAGTGAATCTAATGTTATTTAACAATTTATTTAAGTTAATATTTTTCTTACAGAGTGGGAAGTACTGAAGTCTTATTTAAATTAAAGTCACATAAATCAATTAATATTGCATTATATTATTTAATCATCTTTGGTCATCCTTACTTACAGTACATTATGCCATAATCTCCCCATTAGAAATTTCACTGGAAATCCTCAGTGAACTCAGGTTTGTGATACACATGATGATAAAGAAAAGACAAGTGCAACAAGCTTGCCCCATTATTTTTCTCTAACTTCATATTCTACTATTGGAATAATTAATACTATATAATGTTCATCATTACCCAAAGCATATTTTGGGGTCAGGTTATTACTGATTATCATTTATACAACATAGTTTACTGGATTCAGGCAGAAGTGGAGGGCATTATAGATTGAATACATATTTATATTTTGATTAGAATAAATGATGAATTATTTTACATATGTAGTTGTCATACACCACAGAGAGAAGTAGATATGAGTTAGTCTTCCAGGAGGGAAAACTTTATATAAGCCCTCTTTTGGGAACTACCCTGTCTGGTTTCAGAAGCTGTAACCCTACCAATAGGCGAAAAAGTCCCCACAGCTAGGGGACCTTGGGACCATAAGCCACTAAGAGGCAAAACTTAACCTCCCAGCAGGAGTGCAGCCTCTGCTTCTTTACTTCACCCTGCTTGGTCCCTGGAGGATGGCTGGATAATCAATGATGGGTAAGATTCCTCAAGTAGGGAATAACCTAAGACAGGCAGAGTTGCAAAGGGGCCATCAGAGAAGGATTTAGGGGATTGTGGAGGAGGGACAAAAGACCCTCACCCCCTTGGCTTTATCATAGCCTGAGTCCTCATTCTATCATAAAAAGTCTCTGAATCTCTTGGCTGCCTTGCTTACCCTGCCTTATTCAAGCCTGAAACAATGCTGAAGGAGGTGCAGCCCTGCGCTGGAATGGGCATTACCCAGTAGGGATCAATCAGGCCTAAGGAAGAATGCATAAAATCCTGTGAAACCTGCTTTGCTAAGAATGTCCTCAATTTAAATGCTAAGGGTCCAAGCACAAAATAAGTTTAATTCCAAAGGTTTTACAGCCAACGGGCATCAGCCTGTCTACCAGACCCTGACACAAAAAAGACCCCTGTGATCCCAGAAATGTTATCTGTAAGCCATACTTCCTTTCTTTCATATACATCCTTATGTAAGCTAAACTCAGTAAAAGCCCATTGAGAGAGAGGTTTGACACCTTTCTCCTCTGAGAGACTGGTCAGACTTTTCTCCCCAAATAGATCATGTCTTGGTAGACATGTTCTCATCTGTGGTGGCCAGGGGAGCTCTGTGGGGAGAGTCCCCCCACAGCCCTCTAATTTAGATTATGATTAAGAAGTGCAAGTATGTTGGGGTTTGGCACTTTCTTCGTAGGAAAAGGTAGAATCCTGATAGCTCCAAGTTTATTACAACTAATAAATAGTATTACAAAATTTATTCCCAGAATAATCACATAAAAAGAAAAACCATAACACTCAATCCAGCTACTTGGTATCAAAAAATTTGGTATGACAAAATTTAGAAGTTGTCCAATATTATTTTCTTTTCAACTGGTTTTGGGGATTGTGGAGGTATGTCCTGTGTCATACGACTCAGATGATTCTACTGTCAAAAATTATGTTTTATACACACACTTGCCCCCCACCCACACACATCCATCATATCACTACTAATTGAAACATTGGAACACTGTGCTCAAGTCTGGACTTGTCAAAAAATGGCTGTATCTCCCATTCTCACTTTTCACTGCTAGGTCTAAAACTGATGTATTTTATTGCCACAGTAGAATGTTTATCATGATCCATCCCACAGACATCTTGTTTACACTAGTGGTTAGCAAAGTATGATGTTTATACCTAAATGTTGTCCAACAGCTCAGGTGTCACTATCATCCCAGGAAGCAACTTCTTCCTACTTTTCCCTTGACCTTAGATGACAAAAAAATATAAAGGGGAGTCTAACAACCTTCTGTGTCTAAAAAGAAATGCCATATTTGAAAATGGTCTCATCTCTTAGAAAATAGACTCATTATCCTCCCTTCTCTTAGCTGCAGCCATTTCCTGCCTCACTATGTGTGAGGCTACCCATGACATGTAAAATTTAGTGCAGGTAAATTCAGCTTACCTGAGGGATGGCCACAGAAAATAAGAGAAAGAAAAATAAATAGAACAAGCCTACTAATTACTAGTTCATCAAAAGTAAAACAAGAAGGAGAAAGGACATTAACCAGTGTACATTTCCACACAAGGGACAAGGAGTAGTGAGAACTGAGAACTGCCAATGGTCAGAGAGAGGGTAGAGGAAGAAATGAGGACAGTTGGACTTTGAGGCAAAAATCCAGCCAAGGAAATGTGGCTATTAAAGCTGACTCTTGAATAAGAAAAGGAAATGGAAATTTACTTCCAAATTAATATGTATTAATTTAATTTCGGAGCAATCATGGTAAAGAGGATGAGCACTTGTCTAGTATTCAGGCATCTTGGATATGCAGCTCTGATACCAACTCTGGTATATTGTTTTGCCTCTTAGTCCTTTAAAGAGATAACAGCAACTGTCCCTTTGCTTTGTTCCCAAGAATGTTTTTGAGATGTGAGATAATACCCTTGAAGTATTTAAAGCTCTTCTGAGAAAAGCTCTAAATTTAAATACTTGATTTATTTGTTTTTTTTTTCTTTTTTTGATGGAAACTATTATTTTTTATTTTAATCATTGTTGAAATACAGTTTTCTCCTTTTTAGTCTCAATCCAGTACCCCCTCCCACCCTCCCCACTTGCCTCCCATTACCACCCTCCCCTTAGTTTATGACCATGTGTCCTTCAAGTTTGTTCCTGTGAACACTTCCCACTGTCCCCTTAAATTCCCTCTTCTCTCCCCTCAGGTCACTGTCAGACTATCCCCTATTTCAGTGTCTTTGGTTATATTTTGCTTGTTTCTTTGTTTTGTTGTTTAGGTTCCTGTTAAAGGTGAGATCATATGGTATTTGTCTTTCACTGCCTGGCTTGTTTCACTAAGCATAATGTTTTCCAGCTCCATCCATGCTGTTGCAAAGGGTAGGAGCTCCTTCTTTCTTTCTGCTGCATAGAATTCCATTGTGTAAATATACCATAGTTTTTTGATCCATTCATTTACTGATGGGCATCTTGGTTGCTTCCAGCATCTAGCTATTGTAAATTGTGCTGCTATGAACATTGGGATGCATAGGTTCTTTTTGAATTGGTGTTTTAGTATTCTTAGGATAGAGTCCCAGCAGTGGAATTGCTGGGTCAAAAGGCAGATCCATTTTTAGTTTTCTGAGGAAGTTCCATACTGCTTTCCATAGTGGTTGTACCAGTCTGCAGTCCCACCAGCAGTGCACTTGAGTCCCCCTTTCTCCACAACCTCTCCAACACTTGTTGTTTGTTGCTTTGTTTATGATGGCCATTCTGTCTGGTGTGAAGTGGTATCTCATTGTGGTTTTAATTTGCATCTCTCTGATAGCTAGCGATATTGAACATCGTTTCATGTGCCTTCGGATTTTCTGTAGGTCCTCCTTGGAGAAGTGTCTGTTCAAGTCCTTTGCCCACTCTTTAATTGGATTCCTTGTCTTCTTAGAGTGCAGTCTTG
The DNA here is from genome assembly GCF_004126475.2 of Phyllostomus discolor. NCBI lineage: Eukaryota > Metazoa > Chordata > Mammalia > Chiroptera > Phyllostomidae > Phyllostomus > Phyllostomus discolor. The sequence continues at coordinate 62,966,939 of NC_050198.1, read as the reverse complement.
TAAGTTCTTTATATATTTTGGAGATTAAACCCTTGTCTGAGGTATCATTGGCAAACATGATTTCCCATACAGTTGGTTCTCTTTTAATTTTGATACTGTTTTCTTTAGCTGTGAAGAAGCTTTTAATTTTGATGAGGTCCCATTTGTTTATTCTTTCCTTTATGTCCCTTGCTCTAGGGGACACGGCAGTAAAAAAGTTTCTTCACGAAATATCTGAGATTTTCCTACCTATGTTCTCCTCTAGGACTTTAATGGTGTCACGTTTGATATTTAAGTCTTTTATCCACATTGAATTTATTTTTGTATATGGTGTAAGTTGGTGCTCAAGTCTCATTTTTTTTTTTTTTGCACGTGGCTGTCCAGTTCTCCCAACACCATTTGTTGAAGAGGCTATTTTTATTCCATTTTATGTTGCTGCCTCCTTTGTCAAATATTAATTGACCATAGTCACTTGGGTTTATTTCTGGGCTCTCTGTTCTGTTCCATTGGCCTATGTGCCTGTTTTTATGCCAGTACCAGGCTGTTTTCATTACAGTGGACTTGTAGTACAATTTAGTGCCGTGTATTGTGATCCCTCCTACTTTACTCTTCTCTCTCAAAATTTCAGCAGCTATTTGGGGTTGTTTATAATTCCATATAAATTTTTGAAGTGTATGTTCTATGTCTGTGAAGGAAGCCATTGGTACTTTAATAGGTATTACATTGAATGTGTAAATTGCTTTGGGTAGTATGCACATTTTAATGATATTAATTCTTCCAATCCATGAACACGGTATATGTTTCCATTTGTTTGTGTCTTCCTTGATTTCTTTCTTCAGTGTTGTGTAGTTTTCTGAATACAGGTCTTTTACCTCTTTGGTTAGGTTTATTCCTAGATATTTTATTTTTCTTTTTGCTATTTCAAATGGGACTTTTTCCTTTATCTCTGTTTCTGCTGTTTCATTGTTGGTGTACACAAATGCCTTTGATTTCTGGATATTGACTTTGTATCCTGCTGTTTTGCCAAATTCATTTATTAGGTCAAGCAGTATTTTGGTAGAGTCTATAGGATTTTCTATGTATACTATCACGTCATCTGCAAACAGTGACAGTTTTGTTTCCTCCTCTCAGATTTGAATGCCTTTTATTTCTTTTTCTTGTCTGATTGCTGTGGCTAAAACTTCCAATACTATATTGAATAGAAGTGATGAAAGTGGACAGCCTTGTTTGTTCCTGACCTTAGTGGAAAAGATTTTAATTTTTGGCCATTGAGTATGATGTTGGCTGATGGTCTCTCATATATGGCCTTTATTATGTTGAGGAATGCTCCCTCTATTCCCACTTGGCTGAGTGTTTTTATCATGAATGGGTGCTCTACCTTGTCAAATGCTTTTTCTGCATCAATTGATATGATCATGTGGTTTTTGTCTTTGCTTTTGTTTATGTGATGTATTACATTTACTGACTTGCGAATATTGAACCATCCTTGCATTCCTGGAGTGAATCCCACTTGATCATGGTGTATGATCTTTTTAATGTATTGTTGGATGCAGTTTGCCAGTATTTTGTTGAGGATTTTAACGTTAATGTTCATCAGTGATATTGGCCTGAAGTTTTCTTTCTTTGTTGTGTCATTATTTGGTTTTGGAATTAGGATGATGTTGGCCTCATAAAAAGAGTTTGGGAGACTCCCAACTTTTTGGATTTTTTGGAATAGTCTGTGAAGGATAGGGGTTAGCTCTTCCTTAAATGCTTTGTAGAATTCTCCTGTGAAACCATCTGGTCCTGGGCTTTTGTGTGTTGGGAGTTTTTTGATTACTGTTTCAATTTCTTTTGTTGGTATTGGTCTGTTCAGGCATTCTGCTTCTTTTTCATTGAGTTTTGGAAGATTATGTTTTTCTAGAAAGTTGTCCATTTCACCTAGGTTTTCAAATTTCTTGGCATACAGTTCTTTGTAGTAATTTCTTACGATCCTTTGTGATTCTGTGGATTCTGTTGTAATCTCTCCTCTTTCATTTCTGATTGTGTTTATTTGGGTCTTCTCTCTTTTTTCCTTGATGAGTCTGCTTAAAGGCTTGTGGATTTTGTTTATCTTTTCAGAGAACCAGCTCTTGGATTCATTGATCCTTAGAATTGTGCTTTTAGTCTCCATGTCATTTAATTCTGCTCTGATCTTGGTTATTTCCTTCCTTCTGCTTGCTCTGGGCTGTCTTTGTTGTTGTTCCTTGAGTTCTTGTAGATGTAGGGTTACGTTTTTTGTTTGGAATGTTTCTAACCTTTTTAGGTGGGCCTGTATCGCTATGAACTTCCCTCTCTGGACTGCCTTGGTTGTGTCCGATAAGTTTTGGGTTGTTGTGAGTTCGTTTTCAATTTTTTTCCAGAAACCTTTTTATTTCTTCCCTAATATCATTCTTGACCCATTCATTTGTTTAATAGTATGCTGTTTAATCTCCATGATTTTGAGTGTTTTTGTTTTTTTTCCTTCGGGTTGGATTCTAGCATCAGTCCCTTGTGGTCTGAGAAAATGCTTGGTATGATTTCAATTTTCTTGAAATTCTTGAGGCTTGTTTTGTGTCCTGTCATGTGGTCTAACTTTGAGAATGTTCCGTGTACATTTGAAAAGAATGTATATTTAGCTTCTTTTGGGTGGAGGGCTCTGTATATATCAGTAAAGTCCATTTCATCAAGGGTATTGTTCAATGCCACGATATCTTTGTTGATATTTTGTTTAGAAGATGTGTCCATTTCTGATACTGGGGTGTTAAAATCTCCCACTATAATTGTGTTGCTGTCCATATCTTTCTTGAAGTCCTCTAAGATTTTCTTTATGTATTTCTGCACTCCTATGTTGAGTGCATATATATTTACAATGTTTATGTCTTCTTGATGTATTCTTCCCTTGAGTATTATGAAGTGACCTCTTGGGTCTCTCTTTATGGACCTTTTTTGGAAGTCTATTTTGTCTGATCTGAGTATTGCTACTCAGTTCTTTTTCCTGTCCATTTGCTTGGAAGATTTGTTTCCAGCCCTCACTTTCAGCCTTTGTAGGTCTTTTATCCTGAGGTGGGTCTCTTTTAGACAGCAGAAATGTGGGTCATTTTTTCTTATCCAATCAGTTATTCTATGTGTTTTGACTGGAGCATTTAATCCATTTACGTTTAAGGTTATTACTGATTTACGTTTAAGGTTATTAGTTATTCATTGTCTTTTTCTAAAATATATTTTATTGATTATGGTATTACAGTTGTCCCATTTCCCCCCTTCTCTCCCCTCTCCCCTGTACCCCCCTCCCTCCCACATTCCCCCCCTTTAGTTCATGTCCATGTGTCATACTTATGAGTTCTTTAGTTTCTGCATTGCCCGTACTATTCTTGCCCTCCCCCTATCTATTTTCAACCTACATTCTATGCCACTTATTCTCTGTACCTTTCCCCCCTCTCTCCTCCTCCCACCCCCCTGCTGCTAACCCTCCATGTGCCCTCCATTTCTGTGTTTCTGTTCCTGTTCTAATTGTTTACTTAATTTCTTTTGATTTTGCTTTAGGTGTGGTTGTTAATATTTGTGAGTTTGCTGTCCTTTTACTATACATGTCTTTTTTTTATCTTCTTGTCTTAGATAAGTCCCTTTAGCATTTCATAAAATAAGGGCTTGGTGATGATGAACTCCTTTAACTTGACCTTATTTGAGAAGCACTTTTTCTTCCTATTCATTGTCTTTTATGTACGTGTGTTCCTCTCTCTCTCTCTCTCTCTCTCTCTCTCTCTCTCTCTCTCTCTCTCTCTCTCTTTTCCCTCCCTTCCTTAAAGCAGTCCTTTTAGAATCTCTTGCAGAGCTGGTTTGGTCGAAGTGTATTCTTTTAGACTTCTTTTGTCTGGGAAGCTTCTTATTTGGCCTTCTATCTTGATCGAGAGCCTTGCTGGATATAGTAGCCTTGGTTGCAACCCTCTGGTTCTCATTACCTGGAGTATTTCTTGGCATTCTCTTCTGGCTTGAAGTGTTTCCATTGAGAAGTCAGCTGTTAGCCTTATTGGGGCTCCCTTGTATGTTACTTCCTTTCTCTCCCTTGCTGCCTTTAAGATTCTCTCTTTGTCTTGAAATTTTGTCATTTTAATTATGATGTGCCTTGGGGTGGGTCTCTTTGGGTTCCTCTTGATTGGGACTCTCTGTGTTTCCTGGATTTGTGTGACCTTTTGTCTCATCAAATTAGGGAAGTTCTCCTTCATTACTTGTTCAACTAGGTTTTCGATCCCTTGCTTTTCTTCTTCTCCTTCTGGTATCCCTATTATACGGATATTATTGTGTTTCATATTGTCTTGTATTTCTCTTAATCCCTCTTCATTCTTTCTGAGCCTCTTTTCCTTTTCTTGCTCTTTCTGGATGCTGTTTTCTACTTTGTCCTCCAGCTCGCTAATCCGATCTTCTGCTTCATCAGTCCTGCTTTTCATTCCTTCTACTGTGTTCTTCAGTTCAGAAATTGTATTCTTCATTTCCTGTTGGCCTTTGTTGAGAGTTTCTATTTCCTTTTTCATGTTTATATAGTTTTCAGTGAGATTGATGTAGTTTCCCTCTAATTTCTGAAAGCTCTTTGTACTTCATTGAACTTCCTGATAATCATTGTTTTGAACTCACTATCTGACAGTTGTGTTGCCTCTATTTCATTTAGCATTTTTCCTGAGGCTTCCTCATTTCCCTTCAATTGGGGGTTGTTTCTTTGTTTTCTCATTGTTCGTGGGTTTCTTCTTTTTTCTTCTTGTTTGTTAATTTGATCTGTTCTAATTCCCTTTAATTATGGTGTGAACTTCTGTGGTAGAATATTTGTGAGATTCTGTGGTGCAATCTCCTTCGTGTATCCTGGTGCTCACAGCGTCCCCCTATTCTTTTTTGTGATCGGTTGGAGGAGTAAGGCAAAATGGTTTAAAACAGCAAGACAGTATACTATGATATTTACTTTAGCAGCCAGTAGAGAAGAGAAGGGTTATCCTTTGGCTCCTTATAGTGTTAACCATGATCCTCCAACCCACTATCCTTGTTTTAGAAAGGATGGAAAGAAGGTGAGACTCTTATTGGGGACGAGAGGATTGTTAGTTGGATCTAGAAAGCTGTGAGGCTGTGGGAGGTTAGATTCTAAAGTAGGGTTGGACTAAAGATTAATATATAGGAGTAGTGAGTAAAAGAATAGAGACCACCCCCACAATAGTATAGTTCAGAAAACTGCAAAGTGGGCTGAGATCAGGTAGGGGTATTGAGAAGCATTTACAATTGTATAGACTAGGTCTTACTAGCAGTATTAGTAAAGTGACAGTCTTGTGGCAGAATTGATTAAGTCTAGATAACAAGAATAAAGAGTATAAAACCTTGAGAGGTGTATTAATGGAACACAGATGAAGGATAGTAACTTATCAACACTTTGTGACTGAGATACTATGGGGAACATATCAAATGACAGTATAACCAGCCAAGCAAAGAAGATTATACAGAAAGAAAAAGAATACCAAAATATTATTAAAATAAAAAATGTCGGAAGAGTGAGAAAAAGATAATACAAATTTACAGTAACTTGCAAGATTAAAAAAAAGGAAAGGAAAGCAGAAGATGTAGTGCAGGAGAGATAAATTTGGAGTGGAAAGAATAATATTAGGGTGAATGGAAGAGAAACATAAGGGATTATGAGATAAAAATAATAAGAATTGAAAAATAAAATGTCACATAAAACACAAGATAAAATCAATCAACCAACAACAGCCAGAGAAACCAAACAAAACCAAAAAACAAACAAACAAACAAACAAAAACAAAAAAACAAAACAACAAAAAAAAACCCTCTTGTTGGTTTCTCACTGGCCAGACCAGTTTTTCTGATCTTGCTGGCTTCAGCTGGCTGAGGGACCTTTGAAATGCTTCTCTCTCTCCCAGCCAGATCTCAGCAAGTCTGTCAGGTAGCCTGGGCACTCCTGAACACACTGGCTCTTTTAATCCCACTTCTACGTTCTTCTGGACTCCGGGGTCCTGCAGGGTTCCAGCTCTATGATCTCAGGAAGCACCCGCGACGTTTTGGGATTCACTGCGCCCTCCCTGGGGATCATAAAAGGGCACGCCCCTCCCCCAAACTTTTGAGATTCGGGGTCTAGGATCGCCCTAAGCACCTCGCTGTGACCCTTCTGGGATCAAAGAGCGGGAGAGTTAGTCATCCTGACCGTGCCTGAGCCAAGCTGTTTCCAGCTCCGTGTTCCCCACTGAACCGCACTCCGACCACGTGTGGGCGCCTTTCCCTGCTCCCCCGGTCGGGCTGGCTGGAAATTTCTGAGCCACCACTGTAAGAATGCACCAAGTGCCATGTCCCTCCTGGGATTGCAGCTTGCAATTCAGGCCTCCCTATTGGGCGCCAGCAGAGCACGGCCAGGTTCTGTACTCTCCACCAATCTGCACTTCCACTGGGCTAGGGGTGCAGGCACCCTTCCAGGCAGCCCCTCGTCCTGTTGGCTAGAGTCCCTCACTCCTCCCAGGTCTCTGGGCGGGTGTTCATAGTCCCTGGGCGATTTTTTCCCAGTCCAACTGGCCAATCTGTTCCTTTTAGCAACACGTTCTCCCCTGGAGTTGCTCACCCCCCGTATTTGGAGGAGGGAGCAGCGACTTCCCACTCCCGGGTGCCCTGGGGCAGCCCCCGGAGCACCGGGCGGGCTTGGGGTCTGCACATTCCTAGACCCCACACTGATCCCCTGGCCCCTTTTGTCCTGTAGCAGACTCCTTACTGTCTGGTTTTCCAGTGAGTGCAATAATTTTTGATGTCCTGCCTTCAGAAGTGTTTCGGTAACCTAGCCCTCTTGCTCTGTTTCTCCACCGATCCACGAGTTTCCCCCTTCTTCACAGAAGCTGAGAAAAACGCTGCCTAGAGTAAAGCTGCCATCTTCCCTCCTCTGATGGAAACTCGATTTATTTGTAATTAGACTTCCATTTTACAAATATTTTGGATCTGTTACTAAGTATAAGTTGTTAGGTGTTATGGAGGTATAGGAATGAATAAGCTTAAACTCTTGTAGTCAAGACTCTAATTAAGTAGCAGGACCACTGACAAATATAAATAACTATTATTTTTGCAATATGGGGCACATTCACTAAGAGGAATAAAAATAAAAATATAATTCTGGGGTCCAAGCAAAGTAGCAATCACTTCTTGACGAGGAGAAACAGAGTACATTATGCAGAGAAAAGGAACTTTAGGTGAACCTTGAAAAGTATCTGGGATTTCAGAAAACAATGACATAGAGAGTGCTATTCCCAAGGGGAAAATATAGATAGAAAATTAGTGTCTGATTTTTGGAATGACAAATAGTCTAGTTTGACTATCATATAAAGTATATGAAGGGAAGTAGTTGGGGATTAGGGTATAAAATGTCGGTTATCATTAGACTACAAGAACTTTCATACTTGCCTTAGGAATTTGGACTTATTTGGTAAGGAGAAGCCACATAAGATTTTTCATGGCATTGAACAAAATGGCTAAAGCTTTACTTTAGTAACTCTGAAGAGATTGCAGCTGGGACACATTGAAGGTTAGGTGACTAAGGTATTAAATTCAATTGTGAAGAATTAGACAGTTGGATAAAAATAGTGGTGATACAAATGAAAATAATAGAGGGGAAATGAGAGGGGGAGATAGAGGTGGAGATAAAAACAAGCTAGAGGTAGATAGAGATAGAGCAGAGCTGCAGCTAAAGCTAGATAGAGATAGAGACAGAAACAGGAATAGAGATGATAATTTAAAAATCAAATTAATAAGAAATTCTTATTGACTAGTGTGGTTTTATAGTGAGTGGGCATTTAAAGGATGACTTCTGGATTTATGCACTTAAGGAATTTGCAAAATTTAAATAAGTAAATATAGGAAGTTTGAAGATAACAACAATCCAACTTTTGGATATTTTGAGTTTTAAGTATTAATATTTATCTAGGTGAAAACATTCAAATGTTTATTCAGCATTTGGAACTGTGGTTCTAAGACCCCCCCCAAAAAGTGTAAATAGGCTGATGAGCCTACCATGATCTCTCTCCCTAATGTAGCTGGCTTATATTGTGTTGGCCTAAAAGTCTATATGATTTTTCTCATAAAATAAAAGACGTATTTTTCATTTTCACCAATAACTTTACTGATTTGGATATTTTGAGTATGTTGGCTATCTCCTGCATGGCTTAATGTTGATTGTTATCAATTAAAGTCTTGACTTGACTGCTACTAACTTCAAGTGGTCTACCCCAAAATGGAGCACTGTCCAGTGAGAAATATCAAGCATAAAATTTCACAAACCACTTTTGACATGTTCCATCAGTCACAGCACCTTCTCCACACACTGCACAAATTTTCTTTATGTGCTTCAGTTTAGTTTTTACCTTTCTTTAAATAAAGCAGCATATGCCAAAAATGTTGCATATTTTCTTCCATCTTCAATATTAAAATAGCTACACAAAAATTCACCAACTTTGATAAGTTATGTTAATGCATGTTGATGTGACAGCTTTCACAACATAATTTAACAAAATTGTTTTGAATAAAGTTAAAGATACCTAAGTGCTACTAGAGTTATCTTACAGGAAAAAAAACAATTAACTTTTTTGGCCAATGCAATATAGTACCTGCAGAATCTATGGTTAGTATATAATTTCCTTGCCTTACGAAGAGATATTTAATGACCTAATATAACCTGTAAATATGTGCTTTACTGTGCTTGTAGGACCATGGAGATGGATAATGATCAATTGAACCTGGCAAATAACTTATTCTCTAAAGAATCACTTTGAAATTTGAAAAGACATTTAGATTTAGACTTATATAGATGTTCATTTTAATTCCTTATCTGAGCTGATTTGAATTTAGTCTGCATCTAGTTGGCCTCAGAGACAAGAGGGAACTAAAAATGTTTCCAAATACAACTTATTATAAACTGAATAGCTTGGTTCCTCAATATGTTAGCATGGCAGTAAAAGTAAATATTTCTTCAGTTTCAGTTGAACTTGCAGTAAGATAGCCCATGTTGATTGATTTGGCAAATGTATATAATAAAAATTCTAAAACTAAAATCCTTTATTGACATATGAACATCCATAGCTTTAACTTCATAAAACTATACTAATTTTCATATTTCACATTGACATAGCTTCTAAAACTACTCTTGACATAGCTTCAATTTTAAGTAAGATTTAAAAGCAATTAATATGAATAAATATATGTACAACGTATGTCCAGAAAAAGTCCAGCCTTTATTAATATAAAAAGAAAGATTTGTATCATATCAATGTAACCAGGCAGCCAGGGAGGAGTGGACTGGACTATGCATGCATGAACAATGACAACTTCACTGTACTACTCAGTGGGAGTGGTAGATACTATTGAGTGAGCATGTGTACTGTGTGGCCATTGCATTCAAAATGACTGAGCAAACAGAGCAACAAATCTGCATCAAATTTTGTGTTGAGTTTGAATGTTCCTACATGGAAACTATTCAGATGATTCAGAAGAATGCAACTATGGGGCACTGGTGATTGGCAGCTTCCTCATGACAATATGTCCACTCATGCATCACATTTTATTCAGAGATATTTAGTGAAACATCAGATCATGCAGGTGTCTTTTTCCCTCTATACCCCATATTGGGCTCCCTGTGATTTCTGGCTTTTCCCAAAACTAAATTCACTTTTGAGAGGGAAGAGATTTTAGACCATCGATAAGATTCAGGAAAATACAATGGGGCAGCTGAAGGTGATTGGAAGAACTGTGTAAGGTCCCAGGGTGCCTACTTGAAATGGACCAAGGCATCATTGTCCTATGTACAATGTTTGTTGTATCTTGTATGAATCTCTCTTTTTCATATTACATGACTGGATACCTTCTGGACAAACCTTGTACACACACATAAGTGTGTGTGTGTGTATATATATATATATATACACACACACACACACACATTTATATATATATAAATACATTTATATATATATAAATTGTATTATATATAATTGTATTATATATATATATATATATGTAATCACAAATAAAATGGTTCAGTTGCAGCTTTCTTTTTTTATCAGAGGTATGACACTTAGTCTACTCTAGCTCAGGCTTCTGGAGCAATATTTCTGACTCAATTAACTGGTCAATTCACTCAGTCACTAGAATGAAAGTATTGGTTTAATGTTTTCTTTCCCCAATTAACTGACTGGTTATTTTACTTAACTCACTAAATCAATTGTTATTTTAGCTTTGGGTGGACAAATCTGTAACAATTATCTAGGCAGAGTGGGAAAAGTGCCCTAGCATTTGTGTAAAAAGATTATATATCAGAAGCAGCCAGATAAATGCTGAAACCAGTCCTCAAAGTGTATCAGTATCAGAATGTCCTTTGTTTCAGATCATTCTATTTGAAGTTATTACCTTTAACTTTTATAATTTTACATTTTCAAACCATAGATTTGGCAACCACCAAAGATGAAATATTTTATGAACATTTACTCAGTCATAAATTATGGATATTAAGCACATATAATTGTGTCAAATTACAGAAAGGTGAAGAACATTACAATTTGCATATTTAGCTAAAGTTTCTCCACCAATAGTAAAATATAGTTATTAGATAAATTATTTGCATACATGAGAGATTTATCTCAAACTTAGGAATGAAGCAGTACATTTATTGATTCTGGTGACTATTCATCCTTTAAATATTTCCTAAATGCTCTGAATTTCTGGCTGGGAAGTCATCATATGTCACTAAGCATTATGGAAAATATTAGCATGCTATGATTCAACAACATTAAAAATGCTAAATACAAGAACAAGTAGAAAGATGAGTTAAGTACAAAAGACAAAGTGCTGTAGCCCTGGCTGGCGTAGCTCAGTGGATTGAGCGCAGGCTGCAAACCAAAGTGTCGCAGGTTCGATTCCCAGCCAGGGTACATGCTTGGGTTGCAGGCCATAACCCCCAGCAACTGCACATTGATGTTTCTCTGTTTCTCTCCCTCTCTCTCTCTCTCTCTCTCTCTCTCTCTCTCTCTCATTCTCTCTCAAGTGAAAAAATTTAAAAAATCTTAAAAAAAAAGAAAAAGTGCTATAATAAATATTAGATTCTAATTTAATTAACTTAAATAAAGAAAGGTAGATGTGTGTAACTACAGTGGAATTCCAGTTTCTGAGAAAAATACAGTGCTTTTTTCCAGATTCAGCCAATCTTTTCTTTTTTCTTTTTATTGAATTTATTGGGTGACTCATTAACAAAATTATACAGTTTTAAGGTACACAATTCTACAACACATGATCTTTATACTGTATTGTGTTCATCACCCTAAGTCAAGTCTCTGTCCATCTCCATTTATCCCCACTATTACCCTCCTCTACATCCCACCAACCCTCTCCCCCTGTTATCATGACACTGTCATCCCTGTCCATGAGCTATTTTATTTTTCTCCTCCTCCTCCTCCTTCTCTTTTGTCAATTCTTCTACCACCCCACTTGCCCCACCTTTGAGAGCAGTCAAAATAGTCTCTATCTATGTGTATGTCATTATTTTGCTTGTTAATATTTTTTGTTTATTAGGTTCTACATATGAGTTACATCATATGGTATTTGTGTTTCTCTGACTGGTTTATTTCACTTAGCATAATATTCTCCAGGTCCATCCATGCTGTGGCAAAGGGTAAGATTTCCTTATTTATTATGGCTGAGTGTCATTCCATTGTGTAAATGTACCACAGCTTTTTACACACTCATATACTGATGGACACTTGAGCTGCTTCCAAATCTTGGCTATTGTAAATAATGCTACAATGAACATAGGGTGTTTATAACTTTTGAATTAGATTTTTGGATTTCTTTGGATTTCTTTGGATCTTTTGGATTCCCCATCCATCTTAGTGAATCCTTGAACACAGGGATGCTAAAATAACAGTATCCTTCATTCATAATTATATACGTGTGTGTGTGTGTGTGTGTGTGTGTGTGTATATATATATATATATATATAAAATTGTGTGTGTGTGTGTGTGTGTATAGTGGCTTATCTACCTCTAAGATTGTTCATTCCTTTCTGACTGTGCCATTGTCATGTATTATCCAACTTAAATTATCCCTGAACAAGAACTGGACTTGTGAGCCTTGCAGGGTGGTTTTTGATGGACTCCACATTGTTTTCCATTTTCTCTTTTTGGTATTTATTTATTTCACAATTGCACTATGCAATTCATATCTTCTGTATTTAACTTAATGAATTAAAATTGTATTAATTTTTAATTACAATTAATTCAATTTAGATAAAATTTAATATTCATTTTTCTCAGTTGTACTAGAAGCATTGCTGTTATTACAAATAATCTACTGGAAAATGCTGCCATAGAATCTTATTTTGTATATATCATTGTTCAGTACTCATAACCTCTAATTAGATGGAAACAGAGTATATTAACATATTATTCTACCCATAAATTTGCATAATCATGAAAGAGCTATGGGAGTACCAAATGGTCTTCATAATCCAAAAAATATTAATTGTAAATAGTGGAAAGTCACATCCTAAGAAAAGTAGGTAATTGTCGGGAGCCATCCTGCCTGGTTTCAGAGACTGTAGCCTCATTAATGGGCAAAAGATTCCCACAGCTAGGGCTGAATGAAAAGGCCTTGGGGCACAAGCTACTAAGGAGACAGAATCTATGCTCACTTCACCCTGCTTGGCCTGGGCAGATGACTGGTTAGCCAATGATGGGTGTGATGATTCCTTAAGGGAGGAAAAACCAAAGACAGGCACAATTGTGAAGGGGTCATCAGGGAAGGATTTAGGGGACTATAGAGAAGGGACAGAAAGACTCTCACCCTTCAGCTTTATCATAGCCTGAATCCTTATTCTATCTGTAAAAACTCTCCTAATCTCTTGGCTATTTTGGTTCCCCCATCCGACTCAGATTGAAAACAATGCTAGATGCAGCTGTGTCCTTGTACTGGAACAAACAGCTCCTGGGGGCAAATATGGCCTGAAAATGAATGTCCATATTGTCCTTTGAAGCTTTCCCTGCCTAGCATAACCCTGTTGGTTACAGTGACATCAGTGCCTTTGGTTATGCTGCCATAACAAACAAAAAAGGGGAAGGTGTTGGGAACTGCTCCTTGTGGTTTTGTAGATTGCAGCTCCACCAGAGCATGCTCTTAAAGGGGCTAGTAAGTCTCCCTGGAAAACCAGGTAACAGAGGTGGCAGACATGACCTGACTCTAACACTGAGAGTTCCTGTGGGAATCAGGTCTTATAAATACATTGTATCTTTTGAAACTTGTTTTGCTTGGCATAACCCTGTCAATATAAACCCAATGTTTAAGTTCAAGGCATAAGGAGTAAACTCGTTACCTTATGAAACACATCTGAAAGACCCTCTGGTGTCAGCATGACTAACAGACCTTAACCTATGACAAATCTCTGTGTTCCTTCAATTGTTATGTATAGATAACACCTGTTTTTGTATGACTATAGCCTTTTGACATTGACTGATGAGCTACCCATGTATGCTGTGTACACCTACACATACCATTCTCAATAAAAGCCATTTGGGAGAAAGGCTCAGGCCACTCCCCACTAGAAGGAATTACCACCCCCTTTACTGCCAGAACAACAAGATTGTGTCCAGGATGATTTACTTCTCATCCGTGGCAGCCAGGAGGAGCTCTATTGGACAGAGTTCTTCCCACAGGTAATGGGATTATTTTAAGAAAGAGATTTGTTCTAGCACAATTCAAATTACATCATGCACAAAGGTTGCCTTTCAGTCACTGATATGTGGAACTCTTTGCTTATTTATTCTTTCATTATTTTGTTTATTCCATTTATTTTGTGGCTGTTCCTTTCTTTGTGTTGGGGATACAATTATAATAAAAGCAGATAGGTTTTTATCCTCAATGAGCTTATAGTCTAGTAAGGGACAAGCACAATTAAACAGACAATTATAATATTAGATAGGAAGTGCTATGGGACAATAAAAGGGAGCACACAGGAAATGAAGCCAGCATGGACTCTGAGCAAAAGGGGCACTGGAGGCAGGCAAAGGACTTCTGTTGTCATTATTGTTGATGTTGTTTGAAAGTAAATTCTAACTGAAGTCTTAAGGAATGCACAAGAGTTATGAGTGAGAGGAGAAATGGTGTATTAGACAGAGTATATATAAATGACTAGAGGCAAGAGAACACAGAGTATACCAGTTTATAGTTAAAAATTCTTAAGAATAGAGAGGATCGGATATTCCCTTCTTATATATTGATATGTTGCCATTACTCTTTTTCCCTTGACCTGATCAAATCTCATAATGCTTCTTGAACATCATTTCTTCTTTTTTACATGCTGTTTGGATATATTTTTTGTTTTGCAACATGTGCTAAACACATGGTTTCAACTTAAGCCATTTTAGAGTCCTTCCTTGGTATCATGAAATACACAAAATAAAAAATTATTTTCATCATTTATCAGATGAAACAATATGTGGTGGCAAATTATTTTCAGAGATGTCAAACGTGTTTTCTCTCTTTATTTGCATTTACTTTTTGCTTAGCACATCCATTCTACTTATAATATCGAGGTTCCCTATATTAGAGACCACCAGGTTTTTCATCACAAACATTACAATTTTGAAAATTTGCCTGATGACATTTTTCTTGCTAATCAAAATTTGCTCCACTTTAAAAAATATTTTATTGTTGTTCATGTGTAGTTGTCCACGTTTAGCCCCCAACACTCATCCTCCACCCCAGCCATTCTCACCTCACTCCCCTGATTCCACCCCACTTGGTTTTGTCCATGTGTCCTTTATACATGTTCCTGAAAACCCTTCCCCCCTTTACCCCCCATTATCCCCTCTCACCTTCCCTCTGGTTACTGACAGATTGTTCTTAATTTCAATGTCTCTGGCTATATTTTGATTGCTTCTTTGTTTTGTTCATTAGGTTCCACTTAAAGGTGAGACCATAAGGTATTTGTCTCTCATCACCTGGCTTATTTTACTTAGCATAATGCTCTCCAGTTCCATCCATGCTGTCACAAATGGTAGGACCTCCTTCTTTCTTTCTGCTGCGTAGCATTTCATTCTCTAAATGTAGTAAATTTTTTTGATCCATTCACACACTGATGGCCACTTAGGTTGCATCCAGATCTCAGGTATTGTAAATTGTGCTGTTATGAACATTGGGGTGCATACATTCTTATGGATTGGTGTTTCAGGATTCTTAGTGTATAACCCCAGCAGTGGAATTGCTGGGTCAAAAGGCAGTTCCATTTTTAGTTTTATGAGGAAATTCCATGCAGTTTTCTACAGTGGCTGCACCAGTCTTCATTCCCATCAACAGTGCACTAGGGTTCCCTTTTCTCCACATTCTGTCAGACACTTATTGTTTGTTGATTTGTTTATGATAGCCATTATCACCAGTGTGAAGTGGTATCTCATTGTGGTTTTAATTTGCATCACCCTGATGGCTAGTGATGCTGAGCACCATTTCACATGTCTCTTTATTATGTTGAGGAATGCTCCCCCAACTCCCACTTTGTTGAATGTTTTTATCATAAATGGGTGCTGTACTTTCTCAAATGCTTTCTCCACATCTATTGTTATGATCATGTGATTTTTATCTTTGCTTTTGTTTATGTGATGTACTATGTTTATTGACTTGTGAATACTGTATCATCATCCTTGCATCCTTGGGATAAATCCCACCTGGTCATGGTGTGTGATCTTTTTAATGTATCACTGGATGTGTTTAGCCAATATTTTGTTGAGGATTTTAGCATCTATGTGCATCAGCAATATTGGCCTGAAGTTTTCTTTCTTTGTTATGTTTAAATTTTGCTACTCTTCTATCTTGTTTTTCTTCTTGCCCTTGCTATAATGCAATGATGAATACAGGAGTGAAACATAGTATATTTTATTATGCTTATCATATAATGTATGCATCTAATGGCACTCTGAGTGTTGTAAACCAGTGATTTTCAACCTTTTTCATCTCAGGGCACATTTAAACTAATTACTAAAATTCTGTGGCACACCAAAAATATATTACATTGTTTGCTAATATGACAAAATAAGTAAATTTTGATTCTTCACACCAGATGGCTATTGTTGTGGTGGTTGTTGTTTTTTAAAATTTTACAATCTGAGGAAAAACAGGTCAGTGCTCTTGACTAAATAATCATATATTGAATGTTTGAATGATTTTGCAGCACACCAAATGAAAATCATTGATGTAGACTAAAGAAGAAGCCCCCAGACTGATATTTTATGCAAACCATCTTTATAACTGATTAGGCAAGTGATTTTCAAACTGGCTTTCATAAAATTTAGGGTTAGTGAAAGTGGCAATAGGCACCCTGGGATAGATGGAGGAGAAGGTGATGCTTAGTGTAAATGGTTTTGTATCCTTTCACATTCCATATAACCAGAAAAAAAAAACTCTACTTTTATCTGTTTTGCATTTTAATTATTTATTTTATTGTATTTTCCATTACTATTCATAATCCTTAAACCAAGTTGCACCTCCACTGCCCCCTCAACAATCACCACATAGGATTTTATGTAATAGTTTATAACATTCACAGAACTCTGCCTTGTAAAGCTCTCAAGCATCCAAACTTTCTTTTTCCAATGCAGTAAAGTCCTTTGAACATTTCAATAACTCAAAAATATACATAAATAATGTGTGAAAGTCCATCATTGAACTTGCACTATACTTCTCATGAACTTTAAGCAATAAGTATCTTCTTTA
Source organism: Phyllostomus discolor (assembly GCF_004126475.2). NCBI lineage: Eukaryota > Metazoa > Chordata > Mammalia > Chiroptera > Phyllostomidae > Phyllostomus > Phyllostomus discolor. The sequence continues at coordinate 62,950,193 of NC_050198.1, read as the reverse complement.
AATTCATTTTATTGAGTTGTGTTTTCAACTAACATTTTAGTGACTTCATTGAATTTTTTTAAAGCATTTCAGATCTTAGTAATCTTGGGGAATATTATTAATTTCACTATCATCCATGTTAACTTATCGTTATTACTACTTCTACTAATACTAATAACCTAGACATTATTGAATGCTTATTTTATATATGTTACTTTCTTTAATATTTGTCAGAAATATATAGAATTATAAGGCAGATAATATCTCCATGTTATATAGAGAAATAAAGATCATATAATATACCCAAGCTATATACAGCTTCTAAGAAAAGAAGCTGGGATTCAAATACAGAATGATGTGATTCTGAATTGTATGCTCTAAACCATTACAGTAAACTAAACAGCCTTCCTCTACATTATACTGTTTTTTTTATTACATTTCTTCATTTTTGTCTTCAAATGCACTGGCATAATCAATATCTGTATTCACTCTGCTCTTTGTGTTAGAAGAAATCTCCACTTATTGGCCTCTTTGTCTCTGAAATGCTGCATCACGTTGCCTAATATATGGGCAAAAAGAGCATTTCCAATTCAAACTGACTTCACTTCTTTTTAAATTACTTTTATTGAATTTATTAAGGTATCATTGGTTAATAAAATTATGTAGATTTCCCGGGTATAATTCTATAATACATCATCTGTATATTGTATTGTGTGTTCATTTCCCCAAGTCAAAACTCCTTCTGTCACCATTTATCTCCCCTTTATCCTCTTGACTGCACTTCTTAACAATAAGCTTCATTTCTGCAAGCTTGACTGAGTACCACTTTAAATAAAGGTGGGAATAATGCAGTTATTAGATCAGTACACCAGCCTACCCCATATATTGCAATGGATGGTAAGATTTGGGTGCTAATACATCCATAATTCTACTTCTGATAATTGGTTAAATTCTTCAAAAAGAAAAAAAAAAAACAAGTTACGCGCTTTTCCAGGTAAGTATGCATTTGCATGGTACCAAGTGATCTCAAACTAGCAACAGAAGCAAGCTGTTTATTAACCTGTAAACTAAACTCATATCACTGTGTATACCTATTAATAAGTAGGGCTGGGTCAGTATACTTGAATGAAGTATTTAGAGTAACTTCAGTCAGCTAAGACATTGCAAAGGGCAATCTGTACCCTTAGAAACTATGTCTTCACTGCATAAAGAATCTCTAGAAAGTGGAGAGTTGCATAAGCACAAATAAAAGAATTATTAATAAGATAAACATATCAAAATGATGAGAGAGAAAAATCTGAGGTGACCAGAAAGCTAAACATTAAGTTGAACCATGTAATATTGCCATTTTTTAGTCACAACTAATTGAGTATTAAAAATTTCATATGGTTCAACATAGTAATAGTTTCCTTAGAGCTTAAGAAAGGAGACATAAACAGTAGGATGTGGCAAGTCTTCAAAATGTGAAACTGAAAAATACAAGAGGGAACTGGAACAAAGAATCCATAAATTATTTTCTAACCCTGAGACCTATTCTGAAAATTACACTCTTACTGAGAAAAAGATCCTGGTGGTTTCTGAAAAAGAATTTCTTCTTTTGGTCTCTGTGTTTAGATATTAGATATAGTGGATTGGAATGGAAAATGTATGAAGCAAACTATTCCTGGATGAATCCACACATTGTGAGATTTTTATGAAGGTCATTTGGGTTTCACTTAACTGTACTCTCTGTGTGGTCTTTATAGTGTTTTAATCTTGAGTTAGCAAATGTTTTATATAAAGGGTCAGATAGAAAATATTTTAGGTTTTATGGACCATGGATGGTCTCTGCCACATATTCTTTTTTAAAACAACTCATTAAAAGTATAAAAGTCATTCTCAGAGTCAGGAGATGGAGGTGAGGTCAAGATGGAGGTGAAGGTAGAAACCCTTCACTTCCTCACACAACCAAAAGGAGGATAACAACCAATCTAAAAACAATAAACAACCAGAAGCACCAGAAAATCAAAATGTATGGATCTCTGACAACCAAGGAATTAAAGAAAAAATCAACCAGAACAACCAGACCGATAAGGTGGCATACCTCCTGGGCCAGCTTAGAAAAAACACAGTGAGACAGTGGACCAAGCAGGCAAGGCCGGCTGTGGAGAGGCAGTGGGCTGCATGGGTGGGGCTGACCGAAGGCAAAACTGAAACTCAGAGTTGACTGTGGACTATAGTGATTGCTGTGGTGGGAGAAACTCCCAGTCTCACATGAGAGTTCATTAGAAAGTGCGCTAGAGACAAGCAGATGAGCTGTGCTATTACCTCTCTGGCTCCTTCCCCACAGGCAGTGCCCCAGCGAAACAAAAAGGGTTGCCCTACCCAGGTGAATACCTAAGGCCCCTCCCCCTTACAAGGTATCAGGGGCACCAAGACAAAGAAATATGGATCAAAGGAAAGAATAGAGCAAAACCTCAAAAAGAGAACTAAGTGGTGAGAAGATTGCCAACCTCTCTTATGGAGACTTTAAAGCCTTGAAAATCAGACTGCTCACAGACTGATTGAGCTTCATCAAAAAATGAAAAACAAATGAAGGATACCCAAAGTGAAATAAAGAAAAATATTCAGGGAACCAAAAGTGACAGGAAGGAAACCAGGAGTCAAAGCAACAATTTGGAACAAAAGGGAACAAAATAAACATCCAACTGGAGCAAAATGAAGAAACAAGAATTCAAAAAAGTGAAGAGAGTCTTACAAACCTCTGGAACAACCTGAAATGTTCCAATATTCAAATTATAGGGGTGCCAGAAGGAGAACAACAGAAAGAAATTGAAAACGTATTTGAACAAATAATGAAGGAAAACTTCCCCAATCTGGCAAAGGAAATAGATTTCCAGGAAATCCAGGAAGCCCAGAGAGTCCCAAAGAAGTTGGAACCAAAGAGGAACACACCAAGACACAACATAATTAAGTTATCCAAGATGAAAGATAAAGATAAAGAGAAAATCCTAAAATAAGCAAGGGGAAAAGAGAGAGTTACCTACAAATGAGTGTCCATAAGGCTATCAGCTGATTTCTCATAAGAAACCTTTCAGGAAAGAAGGGGATGGCAAGGAGTATTCAAAGACATGAAAGGCAAGGACCTGCATCCAAGAATACTCTATCCAGCAAAGCTTTCATTTAGAATGGAAGGGCAGATAAAGTGCTTCCCAGATAAGGTCAAGTTAAAGGAGTTCATCATCACTAAGCCATTATTATATGATATGTTAAAGGGACTTATCTAAGAAAAAGAAGATAAAAATATGAACAGTAAAATGACAAAAAGCTCACAACTATCAACAAATGCACTAGAAGAAAAGAAAAACAGTGAAAACTATGCAAACAACCAGAATAGGAGCAGAATCAGAGAAATGGACATCACATTGAGGTAATTCAGTGGGGAGGAGGAAGGGAGAAATGGGGAGAAAAGGTACAGGGAAGTAGAAGCATAATTAGTAGGCATAAAATAGATGGGGAGAGAGAAAAATGGTATAGAAAACAGAGGAGTCAAAGAAGTTATATGTACAACCCATGGACATGAACTAAGGGGGGAATGCTGGAGGGTTGGGGGAACAGGACAGAGAGAGGTAATGGAGGAAATTGGGAAGACTGTAATAGCATAATCAATAAAAATACTTCAAAAAAGTCATTCTTAGCTTGAGAGCTGTAGAAAAACAGGTCACAGGCAGAATTTGGTGTGTAGGTGGTTTCTCAGCCCTATTTTGGAAGAAGATTTGGACATCTATGGTTTATTCTTTCATATTTTTTGCTTTGTTTTCCCACTTACCATCCAATTCCATTCACTGCCCTTCATATTTCACAGTTCATCATAAAGCCTAATGCTATGTGTGGTGATGCAAACTGGAAGAATCTGGGTATGTCACTTCTGCCGACAGGATTTTCTCATCTGGTAAATAAACAGGTTCAATTCTGTGAAGGCTAAGGTACCTTTGTATTTCTAACATGCTTTGATTACATTTTTAACCAGTGGATGAAAACAATAAATGGAAAACGTGTCAGAAATATATGCAGGGAAAACTAAAGTTTGTAAAGGTAAAAATAGATTTTACTAAAGATTTAATCCCTGAGTTGTATTTATTTTTTGCATGTGGAATTCAGAAATATTTACCCTGCTAAAGAAAAAGGTAAGGCAATATATTACTATAATATTGAAACAGGCCATTCCATATAAACTTATCTTAAGAGTGTTGCTTTCATTAAATATTTACTAGATATCTTCCAGCTGGACTTTTCCCACTTATATTTGACCATGACATCTGAAAGGAAGATGAAGATGAGGTCAGATGTCTCCTTTCTCCTCCTCCTTAGAACAAGGCAAAACATGCTTCTAATAATTTTGGGCTGATACCCAAATCCTTAAATTTTATATTTGAAATTATGTTATTTGTCCAGAATGTAAAATTACATTCTATATAGTCAATAATATGTTTGATTACTTTTCTTAAAGAAAAGACTTTTTATTCTTGGGTCTCTAGGTTACCTTTCCAAACTTAATCATATCAGTCATTGATTTATGCAATATTTTACTTCTAAAGTGGCTATCACATATATTTTAGGATAAATTAGAAACACATTAATAATATAACATAGAACAGAGAAGTAGATATCCTTATCCTTTTACTGTTACTTAGGTTACTATGAAACTTCCACATAGTGGTCAGGTCACATGCAGTCCCATGGAATATTAAAACTAAATGGTATTTAAATCTAATTTTTCAAATTTTGAAGTGATACTAAAGCCCAGATGTGAAAAACTTTTCCCTAATTAATCAGCTATTTAATATCTGAACCAGGACTAAAATACAGGCTTTCTAACTTTCAGTCTGAGCTTTTTCATTATATGATACTTCATGACTATTCATAGTAACTTAAAAAAATCTACAAGACTCGTAATTCTGCAGTTGTGACTAGCAGAGGGCTTATATATGTACATCACTGGGTATTTAATAGAGGCAAAAAAAATCTACTTCAAAAACATTAGGGTAAAATACACAGGGAGAAGTTGCTCTTTTAAGGCCTCCAGAAAGATAAATGTTCTCTTCTTTTAGTTACTAGTCCTAACCAGAAATAATTTATGAAATTTCTAGTTAAAGCCTCAGATGATTAGACACCTTTGTAAATAATCAGCATAGGAAAGCACAGAGAGTGCCCTTGCTATTTCTGCATCTCCCAACCAGGCTAGCACGTAAACACAAACCCCAATAACCTATTGTTCAGAGAGGTAGATATAACTGTCCTGATCTGATTTGGCCCTTTTAATCACTGCAATATAACATTTCAATCAAAGCAAGGTGTAAACTGAAAGACATCAGAGACAAAATCTATTTAATTTGTATAGTATAGTACTAAGCATAGTAAGTGGATAGATGATAGATGGATAGATTATAGATAGATAGATCAAGTGTGTGTGTGTGTGTGTATATATATATATATACACACACACACACTTGATAAATATCATTAGGAGAAATGTACTAAAATGCATTTGTTGACAATGGGCTTAGTTTTTATCCCTTTACTGATTGGGGATCTAAATGTCATATCCTTCTCACTTTATGTTTCTTTAACAAAGAATTGACTGTTCCCTTTTGTATAAAAAAATAATGAGAGTATACCAGACTTGTAAGTGAGAGACCTTCTCAGAGGAGAAGAATGAGAGTAAGTACTAAAAAAATCTGTTTCAATTACAGATTACCCAAAACAGAGATTTATTGACAGAGCTAAAATGCCTCATGAAAATATCATTTCTCTGTAATGTTTCTTAGCAGTGGGCAAGGGACTTTATCAATTTCAACAACAAAGAGCACATGATTTATTAAATAAAATTTCATTGTCAAAGGAGGGATTTACCAATTATACTAAGCTGCATTCTTTCTTTATCTTTGGTATCTATATCCATTAGTTTGAATGAGGACTCTGAACTTCAGTCAAGTAATGAATTTGTTACCTAAATGAATATAAACCTCTCATATTTTATTCTTTTTTAAAAGATTTTATTTATTTATTTTTAGAGAGGGGAGGGAGGGAAGGAGGGAGGGAGAGGGAGAGGGGGAGAGAGAGAGAGAGAGAGAGAGAGAGAGAGAGAGAGAGAGAGAGAGAGAGAGAGAAACATCAATGTGCGGTTGCTGGGAGTTCTGGCTTGCAACCCAGGAATGTACCCTGGCTGGGAATCGAACCTGGGACACTTTGGTTCCCAGCCCACGCTCAATCCACTGAGCTACGCCAGCCAGGGCTATATTTTATTCTTAAAGCTCAACAAATCAGTTTTTATAAAGAAACCAAATTAATTGTATCAAGCAGACTCTGAAATCAAAAAAGAAAACATCAAAGTGAAATAACCAATCCCATTTCATTATACAGCCTAAATATAGAGTAAAACAGTAAGAAGTTATTTTGATTTAAAATACATCTGCTTTAGTAATACAGACAGGGATACATTTAAATATAGGTCTTTCATCTCACTTCTTCTCTTTAAGAAGCTTTGAAAAAATCAGGAAAAAATCAGTGAAACAACCATCAATTTTGAACAAATAGTCCCAGTTCCAACCCAGTGTTGTCAGAGGTCTCGCAGTAGTTCTGCTATAACATTTATGTGAGCAACCTAGTTATAGAAGAAAAATATTTTGTCTATGTAATATCTATCATCTATCTATCTATCATCTATCTATCTATCTATCATCTATCTGTCTATCTAATCTCTCATCATCTATCTATCTGAATCAGAATCACACTTGGCATATACTAAGTTCTATATAAGTTTTTCTTTTAAGCATATTTTATTGATTATGCTATTACAGTTGTCCCAATTTCTTTCTCCCCTTTACACCCTCCTCCATGCACCCCCCACACACCCTCCAGCATTCCCCCACCCCATTAGTTCATGTCTATGTGTGGTACATATAAGTTCCTTGGCGTCTCCATCTCCTATACTATTCTTAACTTCCCTCTGTCTACTTTGTGCCTACATATTATGCTTCTTATAACCTGTACCTTCCTCCCTCATTTTCTCCCTCCCCTCCCCACTCATAACCCACAATGTGATCTCTGTTCCTGTGATTCTGTTCTTGTTCTTACTGTTTGCTTTGTTTTTCTTTTTGTATTTAAGGTTCAGTTGTTGATAATTGTGAGTTTATTGTCATTGTACTGTCCATATTTTTTTTTATCATCTTCTTTTTCTTAGATAAGTCCCTTTACTATTTCATATAATAAAGGCTTGATGATGATGAACTCCTTTAACTTGAACTTATCTGGGGAGCACTTTATCTGCCCTTCCATTCTAAATTATAGCTTTGCTGTATAGTCATCTTGGATGTAGGTTCTTGTCTTTCATGACTTGGAATACTTCTTGCCAGCTCCTTCTTGCCTGCAAGGTTTGTTTTGAGAAATCAGGTGATAGTTTTGTGGAAACTCCTTTGTAGATAATTCTCTCTTTTCTTCCTGTTGCTTTTAAGCTGCTCTCCTTATCTTGAATAATGGGTGTCTTAATTATGACGTGTCTTTGTGTGTTCCTCCTTGGGTCCAATTTTTTTGGGACTCTGGTCTTTCTGGAAGTCTATTTCCTTTACCAGATTGGGGACATTATCTTCATTATTTGTTCAAATATATTTTTGATATCTTATTCTTCTTCTTCTCCTTGCAGCATCCCCATGATTCGAATGTTGGAAATCTTAAAGCTGTCCCAGAGCTTCCGAAGCCTCTCCACAATTTTTTCCATTCTTGTTTCTTCATTCTGTTCAAGTTGGATGTTTATTTCTTCCTTTTGTTCCATATTGTTTTGAGACACAGTTTTCTTCCCTTTGTTGTCAGTTCCCTGTATATTTTTTTCTTATTTCCTTTTGTGTAGCCTTGATTTATTCCTTCATTTCACAACTGAGCTAAGTCAATTCTGTTAGCATCCTGATTACAAGTGCTTTGAAATATGAATCAGACAGTTTATCTCCTCATCCCTTAGTTCTTTTTCTGGAGTTTTGATCTGTCATTTTATTTGGGCCATATTTCTTTGTCTCAGTGCACCTGTCTGGATGAATAGTCCTTTGAATCTTCGGTTGTCATACTTCTATGCAAATGCATTTCTGGCTATTCCGGTTGTTTTTTTGTTGTTGTTGTTTGTTTGTTTTTAAGTTGGTTGTTATCCTTCTTTTGGTTGTGAGAGGAAGTGAAATATTTGAGCCTATGCCTCCATCTTGCCTACATGTTTTTCTTATATACAGAAAGAGAGTGAATGAGCATTCCCTTTTTACATATGCTTATCCAAATTTTATCTATCAGAAGAGAATGGCAAGAAATATTCCAAGTAATGAGAACCAGAGGTCTGAAACCAAGGCTACTTTACCTAGCAAGGCTCTCAATCAAGATAGAAGGCCAAATAAGAAGCTTCTCAGACAAAAGATGTCTAAAAGAACACACTTCCACCAAACTAGCTCTGCAAGAGATGCTAAAGGGGCTGCTTTAAGGAAAGAAAGGAAAAGAGAGAGAAGAAGACAGGTACAGAAATGGCAATGAATAAGTACCTATCAAAAATAATCTTAAACATAAATAGATTAAATGCTCCAATCAAAAGGCATAGAATAGCTGAATGGATAAGAAAGCATGACCCACATGTATGTTGCCTACAGGACCCACCTCAGGACAAAAGATCTACAAAGACTAAAAGTAAAGGGCTGGAAATAAACTTTCCAAGCAAATGGACAGGAAAAAAAGTCGGGACAGCAATACTCATATATGACAAAATAGACTTCCAAAAAAGGACATAAAGAGAGACCCAGAAGGTCATTTCATAATACTCAAGGGAAGAATCCACCAAGAAGACATGAATATTGTAAATATATTTGCATCCAACATAGGGGCACCCAAATACATAAATAAAATCTTAGAGGACTTCAAGAAAGATATTGACAGCAACTCAATTATTGTGGGGGACTTTAACACCCCACTATAAAAAATGGACAGATCTTCCAAACAAAATATCAACAAAGATATTGTGGCATTGAACAATACCCTAGATGAAATGGCCTTAACCGATATACATATATAGACAGAGCCCTCCATCCCAAAGAAGGTAAATACACATTGTTTTCAACTGTACATAGAACATTTTCAAAGATAGACCGCATGATAAGACACAAAACAAGCCTCAAAAAATTCAAAAAAATTGAAATCATACCAAGCGTTTTCTCAGATCACAAGGGACTGAAACTAGAAACCAATCCCCAAGGAAAGACCCAAAACACTCAAAATCATGGAGATTAAATAGCATGCTATTAAACAATGAATGGGTCAAGAATGATATTAGGGAAGAAATAAAAAGGTTTCTGGAAACAAATGAAAACAAACTCACAACAACCCAAAACTTATGGGACACAGCCAAGGCAGTCCTGAGAGGAAAGTTCATAGTGATACAGGCCCACATAAAAAAAAAAAAATAGAAATGTTTCAAACAAACAACCTAACCCTATGTCTACAAGAACTCAAAGACCAACAACAAGACAGGCCAGAGCAAGCAGAAGGAAGGAAATAACCAAGATCAGAGCAGAATTAAATGACATATAGACTAAAAGCACAATTCTAAGGATCAATGAATCCAAGAGATGGTTCTTCGAAAAGATAAACAAAATCGACAAGCCTTTAAGCAGACTCATCAATAAAAAAAGAGAGAAAACCCAAATAAACAATCAGAAGTGAAAAAGGAGAGATTACAAGAGGTACCACAGAAATACAAAGGATTGTAAGAAATTACTACTAAGAATTGTATGCCAAGAAATTTGAAAACCTAGATGAAATGGACAAATTTCTAGAAAAAATATAATCTTCCAAAACTCAATGAAAAAGAAGCAGAAAGCCTGAACAAACCAATAACAGTAAAATAAATTGAAGAAGTAATAAAAAAAAAAAAACTCCCAACATACAAAAGCCCTGGACCAGATGGTTTCACAGAATTCTACAAAGCATTTAAGGAAGAGCTAACCCCATATCCCTCACTATTTCAAAAAATCCCAAAAGATGGAAGATTTCCAAACTCTTTTTATGAGGCCATAATCATCCTAATTCCAAAACAGATAAAGACACAACAAAGAAAAAAAAAAAAAAACTTCAGGCCAATATCGCTGAAGAACATTGATGCTAAAATCCTCATCAAAATACTGGCAAACCTCATCCAACAGTACATTAAAAAGACCATAAACCATGACCAAGTGGGATTCATTCCAGGGATGCAAGGACGGTACAATATTCACAAATCTGTAAATGTAATACATCACATAAACAAAAGCAAAGACAAAAACCACAGGATCATATCAATTGATTCAGAAAACGCATTTGATAAGGTACAGCACCCACTTATGATAAAAACACTCAGCAAAGTGGAAATAGAGGGAGCATTCCTCAACATAATAAAGGCCATATATGAGAGACCTACAGCCAACATCATACTCAATGGGCAAAATTAGAAAACTTTTCCACTAAGATTGGGAACAAGACAAGGCTGTCCACTGTCATCACTTCTATTCAATATAGTACTGGAAGTTTTAGCCACAGGGATCAGACAAGAAAAAGAAATAAAGGGTATCCAAATCAGAAAGGAGGGAAAACTGTCACTGTTTGCAGATGACATGATAGTGGATATAGAAAATCCTATAGACTCTACCAAAAAACTGCTTGACCTAATAAATGAATTTGGCAAAACAGCGGAATACAAAGTGAATATCCAGAAATCAAGGGCATTTCTGTACACAAACAATGAAACAGCAGAAGCAGAAATCAAGAAAAAAAAATCTCATTTGAAATAGCAAAAAGAAAAATAAAATACCTAGGAATAAACCTAACCAAAGAGGTAAAAGACCTGTATTCAGAAAACTACATAACACTGAGGAGAGAAATCAAGGAAGACACATACAAATGGAAACATATACCATGTTCATGGATTGGAAGAATTAACATCATCAAAATGTCCACACTACCCAAAGCGATGTACACATTTAATGCAATACCTATTAAAGTACCAATGGCTTAATACAGACATAGAACAAACACTTCAAAACTTTATATGGAACCATAAGTGACCCCAAATAACTGCTGCAATTTTGAGAAAGAAGAGTAAAGTAGGAGGGATCACAATACCTGACACTAAACTATACTACAAGGCCACTCTAATCAAAACAGCCTGGTACTGGCATAAAAACAGACACATGGAGCAATGGAAAAGAACAGAGAGCCCAGAAATAAACCCAAGTCTCTACAGTCAATTAATATTTGACAAAGGAGGCAGCAACATAAAATGGAATAAAAATGGCCTCTTCAACAAATGGTGTTGGGAGAACTGGACAGCTATGTGCAAAAAAATGAAACTGGAGCACCAACTTACACCTTACACAAAAACAAATTTAACGTGGATAAAAGACTTAAATATAAACTGTGACACCATTAAAGTCCTAGAAGAGAATGTAGGTAGGAAAATCTCAGATATTTCACGCAGAAACTTTTTTACTGACATGTCTCCTAGAGCAACGGACATAAAGGAAAGAATAAACAAATGGGACCTCATCAAAATAAAAAGCTTTTGCACAGCTAAAGAAAACAGTATCAAAATAAAAGGAGAACCAATCGTATGGGAAAACATATTTGCCAATGATACCTCAGACTATGTTTTAATCTCCAAAATATATAAAGAACTTGCATGGCTCCACTCTAAGACAAGTAACCCAATTAAAAAAAATGGGCAAAGGACTTGAACAGACACTTCTCCAAGGAGGATACACAAAAAATCCAAACACACATGAAATGATGTTCAATTTCGCTAGCTATCAGAGAGATGCAAATTAAAACCACAATGAGGTACCACTTCACACCAGTCAGAATGGCTATCATAAACAAAGCAATAAACAACAAGTGTTGGAGAGGTTGTGGAGAAAAGGGGACCCTAATGCACTGTTGGTGGGAATGCAGACTGGTACAACCAATATGGAAACCAGTATGGAACTTCCTCAGAAAACTAAAAATGCATCTGCCTTTTGACCCTGCAATTTCATTTCTGGGACGATATCCTAAGAACACTAAAATACCAATAGAAAGAACCTTTGCACCCCTATGTTCATAGCAGCACAATTTACAATAGCCAAGTGCTGAAAGCAACCTAGATGCCCATCAATAAATGAATGGATCAAAAAACTATGGTACATTTACACAATGGAATTCTATGCAGCAGAAAGAAAGAAGGAGTGCCTACCCTTTGCAACAGCTTGGATGGATCTGGAAAGCATTATACTAAGCGAAACAAGCCAGGCAGTGAAAGACAAATACCATATAATCTCACCTTTTATAGGAACCTAAACAACAAAACAAAGAAACAAGCAAAATATAACCAAAGACACTGAAATAGAGGACACACTGACAGTGACCAGAGGGGAGAGAAGAGAGAATTTCAGGGGATAATGGGTAGGGTTTATAAGAACAAATTTAAACGACACATGGTCAAAAACTAGGGGGAGGTTGGTAATGGGGGGGAAGTGGAGAGGGTTGGGTGGGTGGGCTGGAAAGGGAGTAAAAGGGAGAAAACTGTACTTGAACAATGTTTAAAGTAACAAAAATAGAAAAAAAATATCTATGTATCTATCTGTCACCTACATTTATTTTTATTTTTAATTAATTTAATGTTGGAAATTAGCAACTGATCATCTGTCTTACATAGATGCAAACCAGTAGTTCCATGTGATAGGCACACAGTACATCAAGCAATATATGTATATATAACATGAGAAAGAAGTTTACAGGTAAAGGAGGTGGAAGGATCAGCTTGCCTGTGGGAGAATTTCTTACTAAGGGGTCTATAGTATAAAGAGACAATTTTCAGAGCCTTTGACCTATGTGTCATTCATTCAGTGTATGTTACATATGAAACACATTTTAAAAACATATTTTGTAAGTAAAATAATGCCACCCATCATAAAGATAGAAGTGAAACCAAGTAAGTGATGTTATTTATCAAAGCCTTTTTCCTTCTGGGAACAAATAACTAAGTCACTTTTGCCACATACTGAGGAAAATGAATCCAAAAGGGTAGCATAGGCCAACTAACAGACTGAAGAAAGCAGTGAAATTCTGGCAAAAATCCAAAGAGAAAAGCGTGGAAATTAAATGTACTGAGTTCATAGACAATTTGAGCCTGATACCACCCATTAAGAATGTGTTTAATCCCCGGCCAGTGTGGCTCAGTTGGTTGGAGCATCATTCCAAAGCTGAAAAGTTGTGGGTTCAATTTCTGGTCAGGGCACATACCTAGGCTTTGGGTTCCCTCTCCAGTCCAGGAGCGTATGGAGAGGTACTGATCAATGTTTCTCACATCAATGCTTCTCTCTCCTTCTTCTCTCTTTTCCTCTCTCTATAAAATAAATGAAAAAAAAAAGTCCTCAGGTGAGTATAAAAAAATAATGTGCTTAAAGCATCCCAGTAATATGGTGCAGTGTACAAAGCCACCTATTCAATGGGCAAAAACTAGAACTGTTTCTCCTAAGATCAGGAAGAAGACAAGGGTCCTCCTTAAACCATATTTCCTACTCTGAGAATTCCTGCATCAGCTATTGCAAGATGGCCCTTCTATATCTGAGTTGGAGTCCCCAATACCTATCAGTGCAAAAAATCTGGGAAGGCTGAGGCTCCCAAAAGCCTGCACCGAAAGTAAAACATGAAAAGGAGACACACAAGGAAAAAATTATGTCTGCTTCAATCTAACCAGCAAACCACTTAGTAGAATAATTCATAGAGTGCCTTTATGACATTTTTGTGTTTGTCAGATATTCAACTAACATCCTTTTTCAATTTTATTTAAATTGTTGTTGCACTACAATTTTCTATCTTTTACTACCATCCCAACCCACCCATCCTTTTAATGGTTAAGAGTCAAAATCATCAAAAAAAGGAATTAAGGAAGACAAAAATAAATGGAAGTATATACCATGTTCATGGGTTGGAAGAATTAATATCATCAAGATGTCCATAATACCAACAGCAATTTATACATTCAACATGATCCCTATTAAAATACCAATGACATATTTCACAGATATAGAACAAATATTTCAAAACTTTATATGGAACCATAAATGACCCCAAATAGCTACAGTGATTTTGGAGAAAGAAGATCAAAGTAGAAGGGATCACAATACCTAATATCAAACTATATTAGGGTCATTATAATCAAAACAGTCTGGTATTGGAATAAGTGAAGACACATATATCGAATGTAACATAATAGCTGAGAAATAAACCCAAGTCTCTATGGTCAATTAATATTCAACAAAGTGGGTAGAAGCATAAAATGGAGTATAATTAGCCTCTTCAACAAATGGCATTGGGGGATCTGGAAAGCTACATACAAAAACAAAATGAAACTCAACTACCAATTTACACCATGCACAAAAGTAAACTCAAGGTGGATAAAAAATTTAAATGTAAGTGCAACACTGCCAAAGTCCTAGAGGGGAACATACGCAGGAAAATCTCAGATATTCCATGCAGCAATATTTTCATTGATATGTCCCCTAGAGCAAGGGGTATAAAGGAAAAAACAATCAAACTATGTACATCAAATTAAGATGATTCTGCACTGCTAAAGAAAACATCCAGTGTCTCAGGTTCGATTCCCAGTCAGGGTACATGCCTGGGTTGCAGGCCATGATCTCCAGCAACTGCACATTGATGTTTCTCTCTCTCTCTCTCTCTTTCTCCCTCCCTTCCCTCTCTAAAAATAAATAAATAAATAAATAAAATATTAAAAAAAGAGAAAACATCAGCAAAATGAAAAAAGAATCAACCATATGGGAAAAAATATTTACCAATGATATGTCAGAAAAGGGATTGATCAGATACTTCTCCAAGTGTCTGATCATATATATTTTGTCAGTTCCAAAATATATAAATATCTCACATGACTCCTCTTCAGGAAGACAAACAATCCAGTTAAAAAAAATGGGAAAAGGAACTGATCAGACACTTCTCCAAGAAGGACATACAGAGGACTTATGGCTATATGAGGGGATGCTAAGTGTCTGTAACCATCAGAGAGATGTGAATTAAAACCACAATGAGATACCACTTTACACTAGTCAGAATGGCCATCATAAACAAGTAAAAAAAAACAAGTGCTAGTGAGGCTGTGGAGAAAAGGGAACCCTAGTGCACTGGTGGTGGGGATGTAGACTTCTACAGCTACTGTGAAAAACACCATGGAATTTCCTCAGAAAACTAAAAATCAAACTTCCTTTTGACCAGGCAATTCCACTGCTGGGATTATACTCCAAGAATCCTGAAACACTAATTCAAAAGAACCTATGGACCCCAATGTTCATAGCTGCACAATTTGCAATAGGAAAGTGCTGAAAGTAATCTAGACATCCATGAGTAAATGAGTGGATAAAAAAACAACTGTGGTGCATTTACAGAATGGAATATTACACAGTAGAAAGAAACAAGGAGCTCCTACTCTTCACTACAACATGGAGGGAACTGGAGAGCATTATGCTAAGTGAAATAAGCCAGGCAGCAGAAGACAAGTACCATATGATCTCATTCAGAAGTGGAAACTAGTTGACAAAATGAACAAGCAAGCAAAATATAACCAGAGACATTGAAATAAAGAACAAACTGACAGTAACCAGAGGTAAGAGGGGCAAGGGATATAATGTGGGAAAATAGGGCAAAGGACTTCAAGGAACATGTATAAAGAATGCACAGTCAAAGCCAAAAGGGGTAGGCTCGAGGAAGGGAGGTGGGGATTTATGGGACAGGGGGATGTGTTAGGGGAAACATGAAGACAATTGTACTTGAACAATATTTTTTTAAAAATGTATTTAAAAAGAATGTTAACTAGCTTAACATTAATACTGAAATAACTTTATTTCAGAAATAAATTAAAAATCGTATATAAAAATATACTAAATTACTGGTCATTTAATACCACACAGGGTACAGCCTGGACCAGTCTTCTCTCCTCTATCCTTTGAATACATTGTGGGACCTATCTGAAGGTCAACATAATTTGTGTGCTTAACAGTTTCATCCTTTCCTTCTGGGAAAATTCTAGAACACATAGGACAGAAAGAACCAAACCAAAACAACATTTAGGATCTTGGCAAGGCTTCCAATTATGGTTCACTTTTTTCTTAGAAAAGATCAAGTGGATATCACTTGCTATACTTCCAAAAGTATTTTTGCCTGTATTTTGCCTAAAAACTTACATCTTACAAACTTAACATTGTTCAACTCTGTTGAACGATGGACTTATTGTGTTAGAAACTCACTTTAATGTTACAGTTCACCAAGCACCTAGATCTGTCCCACTATGCTCATATAGCTTACACATTAATATAGTTAGTATTAAGTGATTACATGGCAAAAGCATAGCTAAAAGGATGTTTAGTTATGTGATACAGGAAGTAGAAGATGGAGTCCACCAGCATTGTTTCAGTTACTGCACTGTATCAGATAAGTCATTTTGTTTCATTTTTATGAAAACTTACTACAATTATCATGGGAATATAGTGCACTGAGAGATTAAAAACTCACTCTGAGTCACACAGCAAGTGGAGGTGGGGTTTTGTACTTGAATAATTATCATTATCAGTTCATCATTTATGAGAATTCACTATGGGGCAAGTACTATATCAATTAATTTACACTTGCTCTTGGTTTAACTTTAATCATGCCCCCCCCCGACTCTTGCAATATATTGCCTTCCATGCATTAACAAACTGTAGCAAGATGTTTTAAAAAGGATGTTTTGAGAAAATATATTTAAGTGAATATTTGCATTTATACAAATTTGTGCAGTAGTATAAATGACTGGAATTATGTAAAGACACTGATAATGACTTCTTATTTTAATGATAAACTTTATACAATTTCCATTGTGTAAATGTACCAAAGCCTTTTCATTCATTCATCTACTCATGGACAGTTGGGCTGCTTCAAATCTTGGCTATTGTAAATAACACTGCAGGGAACATAGAGGTACATATACATTTTTTGAATTAGTATTTCAGGTTTCTTTGGATAAATCCCCAGAAGTGGAATCACTTCATCAAAATACAGTTCCACTTTTTTTTTTTTTTGAGGAAACTGAATACTGTTTTCCAGAGTGACTACATCAATTTGCAGTCTCACTAACAGTGCATGATGGTTCTCTTTTCTCCACATCCTCTCCAACACTTGTTGTTTTTCATTTATTAATGATAGCCACTCTGACAGGTATAAGGTGATATCTCATTGTGTTTTTGATTTCCATTTCTATGATGTAATGATATTGAGTATCTTTTTATATGTATATTGGCCTTCTGCATGTCTTCTTTGGAGTAGTATTTATTCAGGTCTTTTGCCCATTTTTAATTGGACTATTAATGTTTTAAGTGTTGAGTTTTATAATAAGTTCTTTATAAGTGTTGGATATTCACCCCTTATCAGATGTGTCAGCAAGTACGTTCTCCCATTCAATGAGTTGCCTTTGCATTTTGTTGATTTCCTTTGCTATGTAAAATATTTTTAGTTTAATGCAGTCCCACTTGTTTATTTTTTCTTTTGTTTCCTTTGCCAAAGGAGATGTATCACAAAAAATATTGTTATGAGAAAAGCACAATATTTTACTGTCTATGTTTTTTCTAGGATTTTTACACTTTGAATATAACATGCTACTCAGTTGCAGAGAGAGAGAGAGAGAAAGAGAAAAAGAAAGAAAGAAAGAAAGAAAGAAAGAAAGAAAGAAAGAAAGAAAGAAAGAAAGAAAGAAAGAAAGAGAAAGAAAGAGAGAGAGAAAGAGAGAAAGAAAGAAATCTTACCTTTCTGGACAGCATGGTTTAAATTGGAGAGTATTATGCTAAGTGAAATAAGCCACTTAGAGAAAGACAAATACCATGTGATTTCATTTATATGTAAAAACTAATGAACAAAATAAACTAACAAACAAAATAGAAGCAGACTCATAGAGAATAGACTGATAGTTATTAGAGGGGAGAAGGGAGGAAGGTTGGGTGAAAAAGGTGAAAGGATGTAGCAAAAAAAACCCTGTAGTGGACAGATAATAGTATGGTGATTAACAGAGGGAAAGAGGGGTGAGGAGAGATTGGAGAGGTTAAATGGGGTAAAATAGTGATGGAAGGAAACTTGACTTGGTGTGGTAAACACACAATATATACAATATACAGATGATGTATTGTAGAATTGTACCCATAAAACCTATATAAATTTATTAACCAACTTCAGCAGAATTAATTTAAAAAATAAAACTTTACACAATTTCAAACAGAGAGATTTATTTATCTAATATGGATTGGTGTGGAAATCTGTAAGATATAGATCAGTATTATATCAGAATATGATCAACAGATCACACAAAGTAGACAAATGAGGGAAGGAAACTTAGGCATAGGGTAGAATCAAATTAGCCATATCAAATATTCAATGCCCTTTTATGGAAGAACTGGTATTGATATTGGATTTATACTGTAGCCATATCTTATTTTAATGTTAAGTAAAAAAATAAAATAGATTCATGACTAATAAAGCATATATAGTTTATTGAATAGTGTTTCTTCTACTGTTTTCACAAGAACTCCTTGTTGCTATTTATGTGAAATTCTCAGTTAAAATGGCTGCTCCACCTTTGATGAAGAAAAAGTACCTGATTGAGATAAGACCTGACTAACTGCACCTAGGATTCTTAAACCTTGAGGAGTTTATCCATGTAGGCAATATACCTTAAACACATTGCCTGAAGACATCCTATTTCTCTTTGATGAAACACAGGTAATATTAACACAGGATCATTCCACATATTATATTTTTATAGTAACAAATAAATCAGTTTTATTGTGTTTTAAATTTTTGATCTGTGAGAAAGCAACAGATATAATTTCTTATTGATAGGTGCATGTCATGTTGGTAGATTAGCCATGAGGCAAGCAAATTGAAAAGGCTCATTCATGTGCTCTCTATTCTTTTAAATAAAATGTTTTGTTCTAAATTTCCATGGTTTCAAATTTGACATGTGTCATTGGATAGGTTATTTATTTTGTATGTAAAATCAAATAAAATCAGAATTAAATAATGCCTTCTTCTGATCCTAGCACCACATACACACATTTCTTATTTTTTTAGTCTCAATAGTACATTCTGGCTATAACTGGATAATTGCCAAAATTCACCTTGATGAGATTCAATATTTTGAGGAAAAATTGAAAGCATGTTTGTCCATATTACTAAAAGAAAAATGATCTTATGATCAGTAATGAGTTAAAATTATTCCATAAATACATATTGAAAAAAAGAAAAATACTGGTTTATAAGACATTAGGTAACCTGCATCTATAACAGACTTCATCTCATACTGAGACATAGCAAAAGATTTGCAGAAGCTGTTTCAGCCCTAATTTTATCCTTATCATAGGTTTATTCTTTAAGTCTTCATGTGATGTTATTCTTGGGAGTCATTTCCCCTTTAGTGATCATGACTGGCTAGTGATCTGCCTGTCTTACACCAGAATGACAATAAGCTGTTCTACTGTAAAAAAAAAAAAAGATGCTTAAGAAAAAGCAGTTATTTCCCCAGAAAGTTAAGATGAAACATTCACTATGTACATTTATATAATGGAATACTGCTCAGCCATTAAAAATAATACAATTTTATCCTTTGCAACATCATGCTGGAGAACATCATGCTAAGTGAAATATGCTAGTCAGAGAAAGACAAATACCCTATGGTTTGACTTATATATGGAATCTAATGAACAAACTGAGCTAACAAGCATAACAGAGACAGATTCAGAGACAGAGAGCAGACTGACAGCTTTGGGGGTTGGGAGTGGAGGGATCAAGTAAAAACAAAAATGAACTCATGGATATGCACAGCAGTGTGATGGTTGTGGAAGAAGGGAGTATGTGGAAGTCAAAGAGTGTATAAGTGGGATAAATGATAATGGAAAACCAAAATAAGTTAAGAAGACAAAGTCAAAAATCTACTGGAAACATTCAACAATATTATCAACTAGACTTTGGTTAAAAACAAGTTTTGTCCATTTAGTTCAGCTAGTTTCCAGTATGTCCAAATCATGCATTCATGAATGTTGGAAAACTAAAGAATTCAACTTTCAGCATAACAAAAAAGTCATCTCACAGTGATTTTCAGCTCAGTTAATCATCCCAGGAAATATATCAAACAAACAAAATATCCTTAGTTATGATTAATTACTAGTCTACAAGTCTTTACACCTAAATACAGACAGTACAGTTTTTCTATTTTTTTTTGACATACTCTTGAGGATTTAAGATGGATCTAGAAAATGAATATTATTTCTTCACATTTGGCCTATTTAGATGCCTAGAGAGCTCATGTTACAGTACACTGATTTCAGCCTCTTTTCTATAGTAAGAGGTTTCAGAACCTTTAAAATTTTGCTTTTCTCTATGATTCGTTTTAAGATGGTTATATTTATTTATATGCTGCCTTTTTTTACAGAATATATTTAAGGTAGTATACACAAATATGACTGGTAGAAAAATACTTGCCATTAATGAACAAGGAAACCATTATGAAGGAATTAGAAAGGTTATCAAAGTAAGATTAATGCAGAGGTGTGATTAGTAATAAAATTGCATGCTGTGACATACAGAAAAAAGTAACAATAGGGTAGAAAATGGCATTGTGACTCTTCATGTATGCTGTGTAAGGTAAAAAATAATCTTCTCAACAACTTTTAATAAAACAACCAAGATCACCAAACTATTTTATAATATCTCTTCATGTATAGTACTAGTATTATGCCATTATACCTAAACCTAATTCCATAAAAGAAATGTTGCTGGTTCTGGTCAAGATGGTGGCAGAGGTAAATGTGGTACTCAAATCCTCCTACAACCATATTAAAATTTTAACTAAACTACAGAACAACCATCATTTACAACCACCTGAAATGTAGCTGAACAGAAGTCCTACAACTAAAGGTATACAGAAGAAGCTACATCAAGTCTGGTAGGAAGAATGGAAACATGGAATGGGCTTGCCACCACTACATGAGGTGGATAAAAATTGGGAATGATATTTCTAATGCAGAGGTTCCCCAGAGAAGCAAGGGATTTTAGAGCCAAGAAGAGAGGTCCTCATAACTGCTCACTGTAAAAACTAGTGGGAATTGTTACTGGCATAGAGGGAAGGCTTCTAGACCTATTCACAGACTTACTCAGGCTCACTTGCTTTAAAATTCAGTGCTGAGGCAGCAAGTCAAAAGGTTCAAGGTACATACAGGGAGGAATTAAATTGTTTGGCATCAGGATGAGAGCTGGGGACAGCTTTCTCCTAGACAGATGTGCTGGAAGAGACCATTATTCATTCTCTAAGGCATCCCTAAACAGAGCCTGAAATCAAGAACCATATCTTGGTTCCCATCAACCTGGCTAACACTCAGACCCTGACCCACCCAAGTTGTTGGCTGATCCAAGCTGATTGCAGTGGCATTCTAATACAAATGGACTGTCTTGGCTCATGCTTTGGACTTTCTTAAAATTTCTGGAACCAGCAATATCTGGTCTTTGGGTGTCCCATACCTATTACTATGTGACTGTAGGCCCAGCATGAGCAGCAGCCAGCTTTGGTTCACAATTGTACATTCTCAGGCAGCTCTAAGCTCAGCATAATTATCAGCCATCTGCAGACTGCTCTTTAGATCATTCCAGTGGGCCCAAGCACCCAGGCACATCACAGGTGATGGCTGACCATTGCCTGAACTTCCCAGGAGACACCAAAGCCAGCTTGAATGGTAGATGGATTCAGACTATGCTGAAACATCTCCATCTCCACAAGCTACACACTCATGATATGTATTCATCAGACACAAGAGCCCAATTGACATGAATCTTGCTCAGGCTTGAGTCCCTCCCATTGACATGCCAACAGCAATCAAGTGTCAACTACAATAGGAGGGTGTACACAGACCACGTAAGTGCTGTGCACCTGGAGTGCCTAGCTTAGGTGATTACAGAGGATGTGCTACTGGACCCTACATAATACCTACTACATAACGCCACTCCGCCAAATCCGGTCGATGTAGTAGCTCTACCTAATGCATAGAAACCAACACAGGGGTTGTCAAAGTGAAGAGACAAAGAAACATGTCCCAAAATAAAGAAAAGGGAAAAAGTCTAGAAAAAGAATTAAACAAAAAGGAGACAAGCAATTTATCAGATGCAGAGTTCAAAACAATGGTTATAAAGATGCTTAATTAACCTAGGACAAGAGTAGATGAACTTGGTTAGATCAGTAAAGAGATAGGAAACATAAAATGAAACTAAAAACATAATAAATAACCAGTCAAAAATGAAGAGTACATTAACTGAAATGAAGAATCATTTACAGGAAATCAATAGTAGAGTAGATAAATCTGAGAATCAAACCAGAGATTTGGAAGATAAGGAAACAGAAAATACCCAATCAGAACAGCAAAAAGAAAACTGAATACAATAGAACGAGGATAATATATGGAGACACTGGGACAATTTCAAACATTCCAACATTGATATCATGGGGGGGTGCTGAAAGGAGAAAAGAGAAAGCAAAAAAAACAGAGAATCTATGTGAAAAATAATAACGAAAAACTTCTTTAGCCTGTAAAAAAATACAAGTCCAAAAAGTACAGAGAGTCCAAAAAAGATGAACGTGAGGAGACCATACTAAGACATATCTTAGTTAAAATTCCAAAGATTAAAGAAAAAGAGAGAATCTTTGTCTTTGTCTGCAAGAGAAAAACAGTTAATTATCTACAAGGTAGCCCCCATAAGAATGTCAGCTGATTTCTCAAAAGAAACTTTGCAGCCTCGAAGGGATTGGCAAGAAATATTTAAAGTAATGAAAAGCAAGGACTTACAAACAAGATTAATCTACCAAGCAAAGCTATTATTTAGAATATAAAGACAGATAAAGAATTTCCCAGACCAAAAAAAAGCTAAAAGAGTTCATCATACTAAACCAGTATTACAAGAAATGTTAAAGGATCTTCTTTAGCATGGGAGGATAGTTGGGGATATAGATGAACAATGTGAAGGATTAGGAAGTACAAATTGGTAGTTACAGAATAGTAACAGGGATATAAAGTACAAATGATATTATAATAACTATGTATGGTGTCAGAGGGGTACTGGATTTATCAGGGTGATAACTTACTAAGTTGTATAAAGTCTAACCACTGGATTGTACACCTGAAACTAATATGATAGTGTATGCCAACCATAATTGAAATATTAAATAACATTTAAAGTAAAATTAAAACAAAAATAAGTGTTGCCCATCTTTGGAACTAGATGAGATGGGTAACAGGGCTAGTAATATTGTTCACGTATGAGTTAAAACAAAGTTAAATTGAAAAGTACCTATAAGAATAGATTGTCTTTAACTCTTTTATTTTATTTTAATCATTGTTCATGTACATTTTTCTGTCCTTTACTCCCATTCCAGCACACAACACCCATCCCTCCCCATCTCCCTCCCATTTCAACCACCCCCTAGTTTTTGTCCATGTGCCCTTTATATTTGTTCCTGTAAACCCTTCTCATTCTTCCCTGAAATTCCCTCTCCTCTTCCCTCTGGCCACTGTCAGCCTGTCCTCTGTTTCAGTGTCTTTGACTACATATTGCTTGTTTATTTGTTTTGTTGTTTAGGTTCCTGTTAAAGGTGAGATCATATGGTATTTGTCTTTCACTGCCTGGCTTGTTTCGCTTAGCATAATGCTTTTCAGCTGCATCCATGCTGTTGCAAAGGGTAGGAGCTCCTTCTTTCTTTCTGTTGCATAGAATTCCATTGTGTAAATGTACCACAGTTTTTTGATCCATTCATTTACTAATGGGCACCTAGGTTGCTTCCAGCACTTAGCTATTGTAAATTGTGCTGCTAAGAACATTGGGGTATATAGGTTCTTTTGGATTAGTGTTTCAGGGTTCTTAGGATATAGTCCCAGCAGTGGAATTGCTGGGTCAAAAGGCAGATGCATTTTTAGTTTTCTGAGGAAGTTCCATACTGTTTTCCATAGTGGTTGTACCAGTCTGCAGCCCCTCCAACAGTGCACTAGGGTCCCCTTTTCTCCACAACCTCTCCAACATTTGTTGTTTGTTGCTTTGTTTATGATAGCCATAACTGGTGTGAAGTGGTATCTCATTGGTTTTAATTTGCATCTCTCTGATAGCTAGCAATATTGAGCATCTTTTCATGTGTCTCTCGATCCTCCATATGTCCTCCATGGAGAAGTGTCTGTTCAAGTCCTTTGCTCCTTTGCTCATTTTTTAATTGGGTTGCTTGTCTTCTTAGAATAGAGTCATGTAAGTTCTTAATATATTTTGAAGCTTAAATCCTTCTCTGTGGTATCATTGGCAAATATGTTTTGCCATAAAGTAGGTTCTCTTTTTATTTTAATACTGTTTTCTTTAGCCATGGAGAAGCTTTTTATTTTGATGAGATCCCATTTGTTTCTTCTCTCCTTTATGTCCCTTGCTCTAAGGGACATATCAGTAAAAATATTTCTGTGTGAAATATCTGAAATTGTCCTGCCTATGTTCTCCTCTAGGACTTTAATAGTGTCACAGTTTATATTTAAGTCTTTTATTCACCTTAAATTTATTTTTGTGTAAGGTGTAAGTTGGTGATGGAGTTTCATTTTTTTGCACGTGGCTGTCCAGTTCTCCCAACACCATTTGTTGAAGAAGCTACTTTTATTCCATTTTATGTTGCTGCCTTCTTTGTGAAATATTATTTGACCATAGAGACTTGGGTTTATTTCTGGGCTTTCTGTTCTGTTCCATTAGTCCATGTGTCTGTTTTTATTCCAGTACCAGGCTGTTTTGATTACAGTGGCCTTGTAGTATAGTTTAATATCAGATATGGGGGCCCATCCTACTATAGTCTTCTTTCTAAAAAAATTTAGCAGCTATTCAGGGTCATTTATGATTCCATATAAAGTTTTGAAGTATTTGTTCTGTGTCTGTGAAATATACCATTGGTACTTTAATAGGTATTGCATTGAATCCGTAAATTACTTTGGGTAGTATGGACATTTTGATGATGTTAATTCTTCCAATCCATGAACACGGTATATGTTTCCATTTGTTTGTGTCTTCCTTGATTTATTTCCTCTGTGTTATGTAGTTTTCTGAATACAGGTCTTTTACCTCTTTGGTTAGGTTTATTCCTAGGTATTTTTTTGCTATTTCAAATGAGATTCTTTTCTTGATTTCTGCTTCTGCTGTTTCATTGTTGGTGTACAGAAATGCCTTTGATTTCTGGATATTGACTTTGTATCCCAGTGTTTTGCCAAATTCATTTATTAGGTCAAGCAATTTTTTGGTGGGGTCTATAGGATTTTCTATGTACACAATCATGTCATCTGCAAACAGCAACAGCTTTGATTCCTCCTTTGCAATTTGGATGCCTTTTATTTCTTTTTCTTGTCTAATCACTGTGGCTAAAACTTCCAGTACTATATTGAATAGAAGTGGTGAAAGTGGACATCCTTGTCTTGTTCCTGTTCTTAGAGGAAAAGATTTTAATTTTTGCCCATTGAATATGATGTTGGCTGTAGGTCTCTCATATATGGCCTTTATTATGTTGAGGAATGCTCCCTCTATTTCCACTTTGCTGAGTGTTTTTATCATAAATGGGTGCTGTACTTTATCAAATGCTTTTTCTGCATCAATTGATATGATCATGTGAGTTTTGTCTTTGCTTTTGTTTATGTGATGTGGTTAATTTATAGATTTGAGAATATTGTACCATCTTTGCATCCCTAGGATGAATCCCACTTGTTCATAGTGTATGATCTTTTCAATGTATTATTGGATGTAGTTTGCCAATATTTTGTTGAGGATTTTAGTGTCTATGTTCATCAGCAATATTGGCCTGAAGTTTTCTTTCTTTGTTGTGTCTTTATCTGGTTTTGAAATTAGGATGATGCTGGCTTCATAAAATGAGTTTGGGAGTCTTCCATCATTCTCGATTTTTTGGAATAGTCTGTGAAGGATAGGGGTTAGCTCTTCATTAAATGCTTTGTAGAACTCTCCTGTGAAACACTCTAGTTCAGGGCTTTTGTGTGTTGGGAGTTTTTTGATTACTGCTTTAATTTCATTTGCTGTTGTTGGTCTGTTCAGGCTTTCTACTTCTTCTTCATTGAGTCTTGCAAGATTACATTCTTCTAGAAATTTGTCCATTTTTCCTAGGTTTTCAAATTTTTTGGCATAGAGTTCTTCATAGTAATTTCTTACAATCCTTTGTATTTTCTGTGGTATCGGTTGTAATCTCTCCTCTTTCATTTCCAATTGTGTTTATTTAGGTCTTCTTTTTTTTTTTTTTTCTTGATGAGTCTGCTTAAGGGCTTCTCATTTTTGTTTATCTTTTCAATGAACCAGTTCTTGGATTCACTGATCCTTAGAATTGTGCTTTTAGTCTCTAGGTCTATTAATTCTGCTCTAATTTTGGTTATTTCCTTCCTTCTACTTTCTCTGGACTGTCTTTGCTGTTGTTCCCCAAATTCTTGTAGACATTGGGTTAGGTTGTTTGTTTGAAGTGTTTCTGTCTTTTTTAGGTGGGCCTGTATTGCTTTAAACTTCCCTCTCAGAACTGCCTTTGCTGTGTCCCATAAGTTTTGGGTTGTTGTGAGTTCATTTTTATTTGTTTCCAGAAACTTTTTGATTTCTTCCCTAATTTCATTTTTGACCCATTCATTGTTTAATAGCATGCTATTTAATCTCCATGATTTTGAGTGTTTTTGGTTTTTTTCCTTGGGGTTGGTTTCTAGTTTCAGTCACTTGTGATCAGAGAAAATGCTTGGTATGTTTTCAGTTTTCTTGAATTTGTTGAGGGTTGTTTTGTGTCCTCTCATGTGGTCTATGTTTGAAAATGTTTCGTGTGCTTTTGAAAAGAATGTGTATTTAGGTTCTTTGGGATGGAGGACTCTCTCTATATATATCAGTTAAGTCCATTTCATCAAGCGTATTGTTCAATGCCACAATATCTTTGTTGATATTTTGTTTGGAAGATCTCACCATTTTTGACAATGGGGTGTTTAAGTCCCCCACTATAATTGTGTTGCTGTCAATATCTTTCTTGAAGTCCTCTAAGATTTTATTTATGTATTTGGGTGCTTCTATGTTGGGTGCATATATGTTTGCTATGTTTATGTCTTCTTGGTGGATTCATCCCTTGAGTATTATGAAGTGGCCTTTGGGGTCTGTCTTTATGGCCCTTTTTTGAAGTCTATTTTGTCTGACATGAGTATTACTACCCCGGTATTTTTTCCTATCTGTTTCCTTGGAAAATTTATTTCCAGTCCGTCACTTTCAGCCTGTGTAGATCTTTTATCCTGAGGTGGGTATCTTGTAGGCAGCATATGTGTGGGTCATGCTTTCTTATCCATTCATGCATTCTATGTCTTTTGATTGGAACATTTAATCCATTTACTTTTAAGGTTATTATTAATAGGTACTTATTCATTGCCATTTACATTCCTGTGTTCATCTCTCTCTCTCTCTCCCTTTCTTTCCTTAAAGCAGTGCCTTTAATATCTCTTGCAGAGCTGGTTTGGTGGAGGTGTATTCTTTTAGACTTCTTTTGTCTGGGAAGCTCCTTATTTGTCCTTGTATCTTGATTGAGAGCCTTGCTGGAGAAAGCAGCCTTGGTTGCAGATCTCTGGTTCTCATTACTTGGAATATTTCTTGCCATTCTCTTCTGGCTTGTAGCATTTCCATTGAGAAGTCAGCTGCTAGCCTTATTGGGGCTCCCTTTTATGTTAATTTCTGTTTCTCCCTTGATGCCTTTAAGAATATCTCTTTGTCTTAAAATTTTGCCATTAATTATGACATGTCTTGAGGTGGGCCTCTTTGGGTTCCTCTTGATTGGGACTCTCTTTGTTTCCTGGATTTGTGTGACTTTTTCTCTCCTCAAATTAGGGAAGTTTTCAATCATTACTTTTTCAAATAGGTTTTCTATCCCTTGCTCTTCTCCTTCTAGTATCCCTATTATACAGATATTATTACATTTCATATTGTCTTGCATTTCTGTTAATCCTTCTTCATTCTTTCTGAGTCTCTTTTTCTTTTCTTGGATTTTCTGGGTGCTTTTTTTTTTTACTTTGTCCTCCAATATCCTGATCCAATCTTCTGCTTCATTGATCCTGCTTTTCATTCCTTCTACTGTGTTCTTCAGTTCAGAAATTGTATTCTTCATTTCCTTTGGCTGTTGTTGATAGTTTCTGTTTCTTTTTTAATATTGATATAGTTTGCAGTGAGTTCATTGGAGTTTCCCTCTAATTTCTCATAGCTTATTGTGAACTCATAGTGGTTCCTTGTAACCATTGCTCTGAACTCAGTATCTGATTGTTGAGTTTCCTCTATTTCATTTCTGAGAAAGCTTCTTTCTGAGGCTTCCTCCTTTCCTTTCATTTGGGGATTTTTTCTTTGTCTTCTCATTGTTCATGAGACTCTTCTTGTTAGCCTCTCTTTCTTAAATTGATTTGTTCTAGTTCCCTGGGTTTATGATGTGAACTTCTGTGGTAGAATACCTGTGAGATTCAGTGGTGCAGTCTCTTTCAGGTATCCTGGTGTTCACACCTTCCCCCTACTCTTTTTTTTGTCATCATTTGAAGGGGTAAGGGAAAATGGTTTAGGCCAGCAAGAGAGTATTCTATGATATTTCCAGTAGCAGCCAGTAGAGAAGAGATAGGAGATCCTTTGTCTATGTATTGTGTTAACTGCGATCTTCCACCTGACTAGCCACTTTTTAGAAACAATGGAAAGAAGATAAGACTCTTGTTAGGGAGGAAAGGTTTGTGAGTTGGATCTAGAAAGCAGTAAGACTGTGGGGGGTCAGGTTCTGAGATAGCCTGAGAGTAACGAATAGTAAATAGGTGTAGTGTGTTAGAGAATAGAGTTAACCACTACAGTAATAGAGTTCAGGAAACCGCAAAGTGGGCTGAGGTCTAGGAGCGGTGTTGTGTAGTATTTACATTTATGTGGCATAGGTCTTATTTACAGCAATATTAGAGCAACAATCATATGACAGAATCTATGAGATCTAAATAACAAGAATAGGGAGCATAAAACATTAGGTAGTGGACTAATGGAACACAAATGAAGGACAGTAAATTAGCAATACACTATGAATGAGATAACAGGGGAAACCTACCAAATAATACAGTATAACCAGCCAAGCAAATAAGTGTATACCGAAAGAAGAGGAATGCCAAAATACTATTAAAATAAAAAATGTAAGAACAATGAAAAAAGTTAATACACATATGCAGTAACTTGCTGGTTCAAAAAAAAGGAAAAAATCAGAAGATGGAATTAAGAAGAGATAAATTTGGAAAGGAAGGGATAACACTAGAGTAAAAGAAAGAGAAGCATAAGGAATTGAGAGATATAAAAATAATAAGAATTAAAAAATAAAAAGTTACTTAAAAAAGATAAAATCAAACAATGAAACAACAACAACAACAACAACAACAACAACAACAACAACATCTCTTGTTGGTTTCTAACTGGCCAAACCAGTTTTTCTGGTCTTGTTGGCTTCAGCAGGCTAAAGGGTGATTAGAATCGCTTTTCACCCTTCCCAGTCAGAACTCAGTCAGTCTCTGGAGTAACGTCCCCAGGGCTGACTTTGCATTCTCCCCAGAGCTGGTCTGATGCCTCTCTGAAGTGCCCTGTGTGTGGGTCTGGGCGATCCTAAGCACGCTCTTTGGAGCTCACTGTAGGGGGTTCTGGGATCCCAGGTAGCGCCTGCACCTGTTCTGGGTTCAAGGTGTGAGGTTCAGGGATCCTGAGGGGGCGCTCACTTCCCCCGAGTGCACGGCGGGCACTGGGGATCCAATGGAGTGCCCATTTTCCATTTTCAGGGCTGTGGGGTCTGTGTCTTCCACAAAACCACACTCTCTCCGGGTTGGGGGCACAGGCCTACAGCCAGGCCACCCTTGGTTGCACAGGGTGGGGCAAACACTCTTCCCAGGGCTATGCATGGGTGCTCGCAGCCCCTGTGTGATTGTCTCTCAGTCCTCACTCCCCTCTCTGTGCCTTCAAGCAAGGAAGCCTCCCCTGGTGCTGCTCAATTCCTGTTTGGCTGGGGAGGGAGCAGTTGACCCAGCTCTCTCCTGAGTGCCCTGAGGCAGACCTGGGAGCACTGGGCCTAGGGGCTGAAACCTCCCTGGTCCCCACGCTGATCCCTGGGCTCTTATTATCCTAAAACAGTCTCCTTACCATCTGGTTTTTCAATGTCCACTATAATTTTTGATCTCCAATTTTCATAAATGTTGTGATATTGTTGGCTTTTTGCTCTGTTCCTCCATAGATTGGTTAGTTTTTCTCCCACATGTAGGGGAAAGTGGAATCTGATCCCTCCTACCATACTGCCATTTTCAAAGCCCTCTGTCTTTAATTCTTTAAGACAGTACCACACTTCCAGATCACCTGATTCAGTAGTCCTGGGGTTAGACCCAGGGACCTGCATTTTAATAAAAGCCTCAGAGATAATTCTGGTGCCAGGCCTTGGCAGCCCTCACTGTGAGGAGCACTCTTTAGGATATCATCCCCTGGCACTATAATGGGGATTAATTTTTGGCCAAATAAAAGCAAGACCTTGAAATAAAGGTACAGGGAACACTTCTAGAGTATGAGAGAAATGAGTATCCATAACAGTTATAGAAAAATTTAAATGATATAATCTACTTCATAGAGTATCTCAGCATCATTTCTGGATGTCTAACAACCCAAGGTTTTACCATTACTAAGAATTATATGAATTTGGAGCACAGTTTCTTTAGGTATTTCCATATAGTTTGAAAGCAGGAGAGCAAGTATGAATGGTATAGTAATGCAAAAGATATATGTATATAACACAACTTTCTGTACTTCACTATAGCCAATGCTATAAGAAAGAGTTGGTGATTACAGAGATTTCTAAAATGTGTTTTTCCCTTTAGCTTCCATAATAAAGAGCAGTTCACTTACCCATTAACAAGTAGTGTTATATTTTCATTTTCTTCAGTTTGGTAAAAATATTTAATGACACATCTTATTAGATGTTTATTATGTAATTCTTATGGTAGAAATCAACACAGCTAAAGTATTGTTGCAGCAGGTCTTTCTATAGACATACTCACTTTCAAATTCTTGGACTATAAGGTGAAATATAAACATACAATAAAAGGGAAAAGTAGTGTTATATGTCACAGCAAAAACACTTTTCTTTGTCATAGCAAAAGAAAAGTAGGTGATGTAATATACCTAGAGATTCAGAAAATGTGACATTAAAAAAAGAATATAATGGAAAGAAGAAAGAGTGAAAGCTTAGATGTTCTCATATAAAATGAGGCACCCTTTATCAGAAATAAAGACTCTATAGAAGCAGATGCAAAGCTTTTCAGGCTATCCTACACCAACTTGCACATTAGACAAGATTAGAATTCTTATAAAATCTTCAAGGAAGAAAACTGAAGAGAGGAAAAAGCACAAATTATAAGTAATAGTAATAAAATGGATGATTCATTCACACATTCACTGAGTTACTTTTTCAGATATAATCATAGATCCTTACAAAAAGTAGGGCTTCTACCACCAAAGAACACATGATCTAGTAAGCACACTGTTTTTGGTAAATAATAGAGACTTGATACTAGAAATGGAGCCTAGGACCAGGAAATAATCACCCTATGTCTGAAGAGAGGAGGTTAAGAAAATATTCATGGAGATTATGGCTTTTGAATGCTGAACAGGAATTTGTAAAGCATTCCATGCTTGGGGAAGGGCATAATCCTGGAGCAGTATAATTGGGAATAGCTGGCATCCAGATGAGGGCCAGGCCCTATAAGAATAGGACACAAAACACTCCTAGACTTTGAGGGTAATGAGCACTTACAGGTGAAATAAAAAGTGCAAATGGCATTACCTCCTGCATAATGTGTCTCAGGTTTATATTTTGCAGACACTTTACAACATTATTGGCCAGGGTATTTGTATTATTATTATTAAGATATATTATACAGATTCCCAGGAGTAAGTGATTAAATTTAGATTTCCACCACCCAAAAGCATTATTTTTTCTTTCCCTCATTAACACTGCAGCCTTTTTATTCTGTGTGTGCATGTGCACATTTGCAGAGTTGTGCACCTATATGTTTTGAAAGACTTCATCATTCTTTTATTCTGGATGGAATTTCTTGCTGCCTTGTGTTGTGTGGCAGTCTTTTTTCTCTCCTCTGACATCACTAATTTTTTCCCTAACGTTATGTCCATGTCCTTTCTTATTTCCCTTTATTGTCTGCCTCCAGCCAAATTAGTTCTCTCTGAGGAAACTTCCAGAGTCCCCTGCTTTTCCAAACATTATAAGAACATCAGTAATGGTAATAACAGACTCTACTGAGTGGGTCCAGGTGGGAAGAATAGCAGGCTGACTAAGAGTGCTGACTATGGACCTGGGTGAGCAAAAAAGGACCTCAGCAGGAAAATCCAGAGCATACCAGATTCTTTCACCAATCCAGCACAGGAATACTCTCTTTATGGTTTCTATTACCTAGCAAGTTAAATCCTTTAGGAACCTTGCATTTTATTTCTCAATGTGGAGCTACCTTTGATATGACATACTGCTGACTCTGTCCAAGTGCTCTTTTCTTCCTGTATACTCTAATGACTGCTTTCTATCTGCTTTTCTATCTTGAGCTAGTGTAGCTACAAACTTTCATACTTATCTTCTTAATTTTCTGGATCTCAAACAATCAAGAACATTGTAAAAACTTCACATAATCTTGAGAAGGATAGATGCTATAATCCTTATCCTAGTGTTTCATGTGCGTAGGGGAAACAGGAAAATGCTTAAAATGGTTCCAGCTAATTTCAAAGACAAAGGCACAAACTGCTGCCTGAAGCAGAAGGCTGGAGAAGACTGCCTGTGCAATCACAAGCAGCTGTTCTCAACCAAATCAATAGAATGAGGAAAAACTCAGATTCCAGCTGGGTGATAGAAGTGGAGATATTAAACACATAATTTTGATTAAAATCTTTCTTCTGTAACTTTCACGCATATTTTTCTGTAAACACTTTCCCTTTTTCTTTTGTCCACAATTAAAAGACAATGTGGTTCAGTGAGGAAATACATACATTGATACACATATTATACTGGTACTGTAGATTTTAGCCTCATGAAAGATCATTTTTTAAGATTTTATTTATTTATTTTAGAGAGGGAAGGGAGGGAGGGGGTGAGAGAGAGAGAGAGAGAGAGAGAGAGAGACGGAGAGAAATATCAATGTACAGTTTCTGGGGGTCATGGCCTACAACCCAGGCATGTACCCTGACTGAGAATCGAACCTGCGACACTTTGGTTCACAGCCCGCCCTCAATCCACTGAGCTACACCAGCCAGGGCTATGAAAGATCATTTTTTATGACCTTGGGCAAGATACCACTGACTACATTATGCTCATCTAAAAATAATTGCAAAGTAAATTCTGGTTCAATTTTGTAATATCTCTAAGAAACATAAAACATATTTTTTGCTTCTCTGATGAAGTGTGTTGTGTAAATTTATAAAGAATATCATCTGTTAATATATACATTAAAGATTTTATTTATTTATTTATTTATTTATTTATTTATTTATTTTTAGAGTTAGGGGAATGGAGGGAGGAAAAGAGGAAGAGAAGCATCAATATGTGAGAGAACAATTGATCGGTTTGCTCTCATGCATCCCCAACCCAGGAGGACCTAGCTTGCAACCCAGGCATGTGCCCTAACTGGAATCTAGCCAGCAACTTTTCAGTTTGTAGGACAACACCCAATCCACTGAGCCACACCATTCAGAGCTGTATTTTTACCTTTAAATAAAGGACTATTATGGACTATTACCTAAAAGTTGAGAAGTAGCAAGTGACATTTAACATATTACAAATGATATAATTTTGAGAGTATAATAATTGGAAAGTTAAATTCTCAAATGAAAGATATTTACAGCAGATGTGGTTATGGTCTCCTGTAACAAATGATTGGTTTATAAAACAAGAAAAAATAAGAATTATTACAAGAAATTAGTATAGCATAGTCTAACAAAGGAATTCCCTAACAAGTCTAAAAAACTATAAGCTATAAAGCAAATGATTATCTCATGTGACTATAAATTTTTAAGCCTCTTTGCGATTTAAACACCATTAGCTTAGCTCAATGATAAATTATATAATTGGAATTTATATTTTATAATGTACAACAAAGTGAACTAAAATATATAATATAAAGAGCTTTCATAATTCAATAAAACAAAATTACATAATAAAATTTATTACATACATGAAAATATTTATAAAAGAAATATAATCTATAAACAGGACAAAGTAATCATTATCACCAGTATCAGGAAATTAAAATTAAAGGACCATAGTATTTTTCAACTATAAGCAAAAGAGTATTCTCACAATGTGTTGACAGAAGTGTAGGTGACTGTCACTGTTTGGCACATAAATGAATACCTATAAGAAACACTTTGTATGTTTTAAATATTATTTTTATTTTTCTGTGTTTAGTATTTTATAATCTTTT
This sequence comes from Phyllostomus discolor, assembly GCF_004126475.2. NCBI lineage: Eukaryota > Metazoa > Chordata > Mammalia > Chiroptera > Phyllostomidae > Phyllostomus > Phyllostomus discolor. The sequence goes on along the minus strand of NC_050198.1, from coordinate 62,915,586 downwards.
ATTTTTTATGCTTGTTACAGTTATCCCAATTTTCTCCCTTAACCCCCTCCACCCAAACTTACCCCACTTTTGTAGTCAATCCCCACACAATTGTCTATGTTCATGGGTCATTCATATATGATCTTTGAATAATCCCTTCATTTTCTTTCTAACAGTCCCTACCTCTGTCCTCCTCTCTTACTGCTGTCAGTCTGTTCCATGATACTATGCCTGTGGTTCTCTTTTGCTCATTAGTTTATTTTGTTAATTAGATTCCTCTTATAAGTGAGATCATATGGTATTTGTCTTTCACCAACTGCCTTATTTCATTCAGGATAATAGTCTCCACTTCCATTCATGCTGCCACAAAAGGAAGAAATTTCTTCTTTTTTCTATTATGTAGTATTCCGTTGAGTAGATGTACATTTTTTTCATCCATTCATCTACTGATGGAAACTTAGGCTGTTTCCAGCTCTAGGCTATTGTAAATATTGTAAACATAAAGGTGCATGGGTTCTTTTGAATTGGTGTTTCAGAATTCTTTTTGTTTATTTATTTTAAATTTTAACTCTCAATTATTATTATTATTCTTTTTATTGTTGTTCAGTTACAGTTGCTCCTCTTTTTACCCATTACTCACTCCTACCTCATTCCCCACTCCCACTATCAGCCTCTCCATTGTTCATGCCCATGAGTCCTGTATTAATGACTCTTAGGGTATAATACCAGTAGTGGAATTGCCAGGTCAAAAGGCAGTTCCATTTTCAATTTTTTGAGAAAATTTCATACTATTTTCCACAGTGGATGTACCAGTCTGTATTCCCACCAACAGTGCACTAGGATTCCTTTTTCTGCACACCCTTTGCCAGCACTTGTTGTTTGTTGATTTATTAATGATGGTCATTCTGTCTGGTATGAGTTGGTATGTCATTGTGGTTTTAATTTGCATCTCTCTGATAGCTAGTGATGTTAAGCATTTATGCATATGTCTATGGGCCATCTGTATGTCCTCCTTGGGGAAGTATCTATTCAGGTCTTTTGCCAATTTTTTTAATTGGAGTATTTGTCTTCCTGGTTTTGAGTCCTATGAGTTCTTTATATATTTTGGAGGTCAAGTGCTTGTCTGAGACATCATTGGCAAATATGTTCTCTCTTACAGTCAGTTCCCTTTTCATTTTGGTGGTGGTTTCTCTAGCCATGCAGAAGTTTCTTTAAAATTTGATATGATCTCATTTGTTTATTTTTTCCCTTTATTCCCCTTGCACTAAAAGATATATCAGCAAAAATATTGCTATGTAAGATATCTGAAATATTACTATGTTTTCTGCTATGATTTTTATGGTATCACAACTTATATTTAAGTCTTTTATACAATTTGAATTTATTCTATTGTATCATGTAGGATAGTGGCCTAGGTTCATTTTTTTGTAAGTACCACTCCAATTCTCCCAACATCATTTATTGAAGAGGTTATTTTTACTCCATTATATGCTCATGACCCTTTTGTCAAATATTAATTGACCATAAAGACATGTGTATTTTTTCCTGGCTGGTGTGGCTCAGTGGATTGAGTGTAGGCCTATGAACTGAAAGGTGGCTGATTTGGTTCTCAGTTAGTGCACATGCCTGTGTTCTGGGCTGGGTCCCCAGATGAGGGCATATGAAACAAAACTGATCAATATATCTCCACCTCATTGATGTTTCTCTCCCTCAGTTTCTCCCTACTTTCCCCCTCTCTAAAAATAAATAAAATACTTTTTAAAAAAGATATGTATTTTTCTTCTTTGAGGTAATATATTCTGTAAATACCAATTTAGCCCATTTGATCTAGTGTCAAATAATGGAACATATCCTTGTTGTTTTTTGTTTGTTTGTTTGTTTGTTTGTAAGATATGTTCATTTTTGACAGTAGGGTATTCAAATTCCCTACTATGACTATACTGTTGTTGATCTCCTTCTTTTTTTTTATTTTATCTTTTTTTATTTTAATCATTGTTCAAGTACAGTTTTCTCCCCTCTACTCCCATTCCAGCCTACCCACCCAACCCTCCCCCCTACCCCCCATTACCCCCCACCCCTAGTTTTTGTCCATGTGTCCTCCAAATTTGTTCCTGTAATCCCTACCCAATCCCCCCTGAAATTCCCTCTTCTCTCCCCTCTGGCCACTGTCAGACTATCCCCTATTTCAGTGTCCTTGGTTATATTTTGCTAGTTTTTTTTGTTTTGTTTTGTTGTTTAGATTCCTGATAAAGGTGATATCATGTGGTATTTGTCTTTCACTGCCTGGCTTGTTTCACTTAGCATAATGCTTTCCAGCTCCATCCATGCTGTTGCAAAGGGTATGAGCTCCTTCTTTCTTTCTGCTGCATAGAATTCCATTGTGTAAATGTACCATAGTTTTTTGATCCATTCATTTACTGATGTGCATCTAGGTTGCTTCCAGCACCTAGCTATTGTAAATTGTGCTGCTATGAACATCGGGGTGCAAAGGTTCTTTTGTATTGGTGTTTTAGTGTTCTTAGGATACAGTCCCAGCAATGGAATTGCTGGGTCAAAAGGCAGATCCATTTTTAGTTTTCTGAGGAAGTTCCAAACTGTTTTCCATAGTGGTTGTACCAGTCTGCAGTCCCACCAACAGTGCACTAGGGACCCCCTTTCTCCACATCCTCTCCAACACTCGTTGTTTGTTGCTTTGTTTATGATGACCCTTCTGACTCGTGTGAAGTGGTATCTCATTGTGGTTTTAATCTGCATCTCTCTGATGGCTAGTGATATTGAGCATCGCTTCATGTGTCTTTGGATTTTCTGTATGTCTTCCTTGGAGAAGTGTCTGTTCAAGTCCTTTGCCCATTTTTTAATTGGGTTACTTGTCTTCTTAGAGTGGACTCGTGTAAGTTCTTTATATATTTTGGAGATTAAACCCTTGTCTGAGGTATCATTGGCAAATATGTTTTCCCATACAGTTGGTTCTCTTTTAATTTTGATACTGTTTTCTTTAGCTGTGCAAAAGCTTTTAATTTTGATGAGGTCCCATTTGTTTATTCTTTCCTTTATGTCCCTTGCTCTAGGACATAAGTCAGTAAAAAAGTTTCTGCGTGAAATATCACAGATTTTCCTACCTATGTTCTCTTCTAGGACTTCAATGGTGTCACGCTTTATATTTAAGCCTTTTATCCACCTTGAATCTATTTTTGTATAAGGTGTAAGTTGGTGCTCGAGTTTCATTTTTTTGCACGTAGCTGTCCAGTTCTCCCAACACCATTTGTTGAAGAGGCTATTTTTACTCCATTTTATGTTGCTGCTTCCTTTGTCAAATATTAATTGACCGTAGAGGCTTGGGTTTATTTCTGGGCTCTCTGATCTGTTCCATTGGTCTATGTGCCTGTTTTTATGCCAGTACCAGGCTGTTTTGATTACAGTGGCCTTGTAGTATAGTTTAGTGTCAGGTATTGTGATTCCTCCTACTTTACTCTTCTTTCTCAAAATTGCAGCAGCTATTTGGGGTCATTTATGGTTCCATATAAATTGTTGAAGTGTTTGTTCTATGCCTGTGAAATATGCCATTGGTACTTTAATAGGTATTGCATTGAATGTGTAAATTGTTTTTGGTAGTATGGACATTTTAATGATATTAATTCTTCCAGTCCATGAACACGGTATATGTTTCCATTTGTTTGTGTCTTCCTTGATTTCTCTCCTCAGTGTCATGTAGTTTTCTGAATACAGGTCTTTTACCTCTTTGGTTACGTTTATTCCTAGGTATTTTATTTTCCTTTTTGCTATTTCAAATGGGATTTTTTTCTTGATTTCTGCTTCTGCTGTTTCATTGTTGGTGTACAGAAATGCCTTTGATTTCTGGATATTGACTTTGTATCCCGCTGTTTTACCAAATTCATTTATTAGGTCAAGCAGTTTTTTGGTGGAGTCTATAGGATTTTCTATGTACACTATCATGTCATCTGCAAACAGTGACAGTTTTGTATCCTCCTTTCCGATTTGGATTCCTTTTATTTCTTTTTCTTGTCTGATTGCTGTGGCTAGAACTTCCAGTACTATATTGAATGGAAGTGGTGAAAGTGGACATCCTTGTCTTGTTCCTGTTCTTAGAGGAAAAGATTTTAATTTTTACCATTGAGTATAATGTTGGCTGTAGGTTTCTCATATATGGCCTTTATTATGTTGAGGAATGCTCCCTCTATTCCCACTTTACTGAGTGTTTTTATCATAAATGGGTGCTGTACCTTATCAAATGCTTTTTCTGCATCTATTGATATGATTATGTGGTTTTTGTCTTTGCTTTTGTTTATGTGATGTATTACATTTACTGATTTGCGTATATTGTACCTTCCTTGCATACCTGGAATGAATCCCACTTGGTCATAGCGTATGATCTTCTTAATGTACTGTTGGATGCGTTTTGCCAGTATCTTGTTGAGGATTTTAGAGTCAATGTTCATCAGCGATATTGGCCTGTACTTTTCTTTCTTTGTTGTGTCTTTATCTGGTTTTGGAATTAAGATGATGTTGGCCTCATAAAAAGAGTTTAGGAGTCTTCCATCTTTTTGGATTTTTTGAAATAGTCTGTGAAGGATAGGTGTTAGTTCTTCTTTAAATGCTTTGTAGAATTCTCCTGTGAAACCATCTGGTCTAGGGCTTTTGTGTGTTGGGAGTTTTTGGATTATTGCTTCAATTTCTATTGCTGTTATTGGTTTGTTCAGGCTTTGTGGTTCCATTTTATTGAGTTTTGGAAGGTTATATTTTTCTAGAAATTTGTCCATTTCATCTAGGTTTTCAAATTTCTTGGCATACAGCTCTTTGTAGTAATTTGTTATAATCCTTTGTATTTCTGTGGTATCTGTTGTAGTCTCTCCTTTTTCATTTCTGATTGTGTTTATTTGCGATTTTTCTGTTTTTTTCTTGATGAGTCTGCTTAAAGGCTCGTCAATTTTGTTTATCTTTTCAAAGAACCAACTCTTGGATTCATTGATCATTCGAATTGTGCTTTTAGTCTATATGTCATTTAATTCTGCTCTGATCTTGGTTATTTCTTTCCTTCTGCTTGCTCTGGGCTGTCTTTGTTGTTGTTCCTCAAGTTCTTATAGACGTAGGGTTAGGTTGTTTGTTTGAAATGTTTCTAACTTTTTTAGGTGAGCCTGTATCGCTATGATCTTCCCTCTCAGGACTGCCTTGGCTGTGTCCCATAACTTTTGTGTTGTTGTGAGTTCGTTTTCATTTGTTTCCAAAAACCGTTTGATTTCTTCCCTAATATCATTCTTGACCCATTCATTGTTTAATAGCATGCTATTTAATCTCCATGAATTTGAATGTTTTGGGTTTTTTTTCCTTGGGGTTGGTTTCTAGTTTCAGTCCCTTGTGATCTGAGAAATTGCTTGGTATGATTTCAATTTTTTTGAAATTGTTGAGGCTTGTTTTGTGTCCTATCATGTGGTCAATCTTTGAAAATGTTCCATGTACATTTGAAAAAAATGTGTATTTAGCTTCTTTGGGATGGAGGGTTTTGTAAATATCAGTAAAGCCCAGTTCGTCTAGGGTATTGTTCAATGCCACAATATCTTTGTTGATATTTTGTTTGGAAGATCTGTGCATTTTCGATAGAGGGGTGTTGAAATCCCCCACAATAATTGTGTTGCTGTCCATATCTTTCTTGAAGTCCTCTAAGATTTTCTTTATGTATTTGGGTGCTCCTATGTTGGGTGCATATATATTTACTATATTTATGTCTTCTTGGTGAATTCTTCCCTTGAGTATTATGAAATGACCTTCTTGGTCTCTCTTTATGGACCTTCTTTGGAAGTCTATTTTGTCAGATATGAGTATTGCTACCCCGGCTTTTTTTTCCTGTCCATTTGCTTCGAAAATTTGTTTCCAGCCCTTCACTTTCAACCTTTGCAGATCTTTTATCCTGAGGTGGGTCTCTTGTAGACAGCATATGTGTGGGGCACGTTTTCTTATCCAATCATCTATTCTATGTCTTTTGATTGGAGCGTTTAATCCATTTACGTTTAAGGTTATTATTGATAGGTACTTATTCATTGCCTTTTATGTACGTGTGATCCTCTCTCACTCTCTTTTCCTTTCTTTCCTTAAAGCAGTCCCTTCAGCATCTCTTGCAGAGCTGTTTTAGTGGAGGTGTATTCTTTTAGACTTCTTTTGTCTGAGAAGCTTCTTATTTGGCCTTCTATGTTAATTGAGAGCCTTGCTGGGTAAAGTAGTGTTTGTTGCAGGCCTCTGGTTCTCATTACTTGGATTATTTCCTACCATTCTCTTCTGGCTTGGAGTATTTCCATTGAGAAGTCAGCTGTTAGCCTTACTGGGGCCCCCTTGTATGTTACTCCTTTTTCTCCCTTGCTGCCTTTAAGATTCTCTCTTTGTCTTGAAATTTTGCCATTTTCATTATGATGTGTCTTGAGGTGGGCCTCCTTTGGTTCCTCTTGATTGGGACTCTCTGTGTTTCCTGTATTTGCGTGACTTTTTGTCTCATCAAATTAGGGAAGTTTTCCATCATCACTTGTTCAACTAGGTTTTCTATCCCTTGTTCTTCTTCTTCTCCTTCTGGTATCCCTATTATATGGATATTATTATGTTTCATATTGTCTTGCATTTCTCTTAATCCCTCTTCATTTTTTCTGAGCCTCTTTTCCTTTTCTTGCTCTTTCTGGGTGTTTTCTTCTATTTTGTCCTCTAGCTTGCTGATCTGATCTTCTACTTCATCGATCCTGCTTTTCATTCCTTTACTGTGTTCTTCATTTCAGAGATTGTATTCTTCATTTCCTCTTGGCCCTTGTTGAGAGTTTCTATTTCCTTTTTTATGCTGATGTAGTTTTCATTGAGTTCATTGTAGCTTCCCTGTAGTTTCTCGTAGCTCATTGTGAGCTCATTGAGCTTCCTGACAATCACTGCTTTGAATTCAATATCTGATAGTTGAATTGCCTCTGTTTCATTTAGCATTCTTTTTGAGGCTTCCTCCTTTCCTTTCATTTGGGGATCATTTCTTTGTCTTCCCATTGTTTGTGAGACTCTTCTTGTTCGCCTCAGCTTCTTATATTGATCTCTTCTGGCTCCCTGTGTTTATGATGTGAACTTCTTTAGTAGAGTAGCAGTGAGTTTCAGTGGTGCTGTTTCCTTGGCCCCCCCAAACTCGCTGGTCTTGGGCTGTCGTTTAAGTTGGCTTTGTGTTTGCCTTTGGGTTTTGATTGTTGTTGAGTCTTTCTTTAGTGGTTCCTTCCCGCCAGCTGGTTAAATGTGGGTCACTCTGTCCACCACCTTCTGTATTTTGCTGTGCTGGTGAGGGCAGGTTGTGTTGAAGCTGGTTCTTCTGTGTGTACAAGGTTTAAAGAAATCTTGTTCAGTTGTTTGTATTGGGTACTGTCTCTACTGTTTAGTTGTATTTCCAGATAAGTCCTGGATTGAGGTTTGTGTGGTTACTACTCCCTCCTTCACCTTCTTCTGCTGCTATCTGTTAGTGGTTCCTTTGTTGTTGGGTTTCCTCTTGCAGTGGTTATCCTGGTGTTCACCTCCTCCACCTATTCTTTTTTGTCATCAGTTGGAGGGGAAGGCAAAATGGTTTAAGACAGCAACAGAGAATTCTATGCTATTTACAGTAGTAGCAAGTAGGGAAGATATAGGAGATCTTTTCACTATGTATAGTGTTAACCGTGGTCTTCCACCCAGCTAGCTGATTTTTAGAATGTTTGGAAAGAAGATAAGACTCTTGTTGGGGGAGGAAGGATTGTGAGTTGGATCTATAAAGCAGAGAGGTTGTGGGCGGTCAGATTCTGCGGTAAGGTGAGAGTAAAGGATAGTAAATAGGTGTAGTGTGTGAGAGAATAGAGTTAACCACTACAGTAATAGAGTTCAGGAAACTTTGAAACGGGCTAAGATCTGGGGGGGGGGGGTGTTGTGAAGTAATTACAATTGCATGGAACAGCAGTTATTTACAATAATATTATGGCAACATTCATATGGCAGCGCCTATGAAATCTAGGTAACAAGGATAGGGAGTACAGAACATCGAGTAGTATGCTGATAGGACACAGGTGAGTTAATGGACAGTAGATTAGTAATACAGTATAGAAAGAGATATCAGGGGAAAGCTGTCAGGTCATACAATAAAACTAGCCTAGCAAAGCAGGCTATACAAAAAGAAGAGGGATATAAAAATACTGTTCAAAAAAAAGATGTAGGAACACTGGAAAAATAATAATAATACAAATATGCAATAACTTGCAGGTTCTCTGTAATAGCAGAGTGACATTTATCTCACTGTCCCAGCTGTTGTGATGCCCCTTCTTTGGGTTCAACTTTGGTCTTTTCACCGACCCAGGATTTTGTCTCACTTATAAGTATTTAGGAAAAAAATTTAAAAAAAGTAAAAGATAGAAAAGGCAGACGAAGGCAGGAAGAAGAGATAAAATTGGAGGACAGGAAGGAGGAAGGAATAAAACAAGAAATCAGGTATGAGAGGAAAAAGAAATCAAAAGAGAATAAAAACAATAAAACTTGAAAAATTAAAAATTGTTAAAAAAATAGAATCAAATTAAAAAGTCTCTTGATTTCAAAGTGGCCAAACCGGTTTTTCTGCTCTTGCTGGTTGAGGCAGGCTGAAGGATGATTTGTTTGGCTTTTCTTCCTTGGCCGGTGGAGTTCGCACTGGCTCCTCAGCTTTGGGCCCTGGGTGTGGGAATCAGGTCTTTCCCCAGGGTTACTGCTGTGGGCTGGTGTGCGGGGGGATGCTCCCCCCGCAGGTGCCGCCCCCACGCCGGAGCTCCCGCGAGTGGGCGCGGCTCGTCCGCTGCCCGTGCTCTCACAGCTGGGGAGCAGACAGGCCAGAGCCACTGATCACTTCAGGAGAATTCCCCAAACAGTGTCTGTGTCCATTCACTCCTTCCTCTTGAGAAATTCCTCCCGATCGATCCCGCCGCTCCCCACAGTGGCCCGGCTTCTCTCACCGCCAAGGCTCCAGCCAGAACGGTGACCCTGGGAGTCCGGGTCCGCTGCGCAACTCGGCTCTGGTGTCCACTGCCTCCAAAGCTGCTCACCACCCCGGTGTGTTTGCCAGCACCTGGATTCCTCACAGAGCCGCCCAGACCTTGCTCAGCTGGGGAGGGAGCAGTTGACCTGGCTCTCTCCCAATAATCCTATGGTAAACCCAGCCGTGGTGCCCGGGCCTGGGGCCGCAGCCCCGGGACCACACGCCTGTCCTGGGGCCCTACCTTGTTGCAGCACTCCCCCTAGGATCCATTCTTTGTTCTTTCGGTTCTGCCACAATCCTTGGTCCTCTGTTTTCAAAAATGCTGAAATATGTTGGTTGCTTGCCTTTCTACTCCATAGATCGGTCAGGACTCTCTCCCCTGAGCAGAGGAAAGCCAAATCTGCTCCTTCCTACTCCGACACCATCTTAGATCCCCCCAATCTCCTTCTTAAAGTACCTTAAGGTTCTCTTTATATATTTAGGTGCTCCTATATTTGGTGCATATATGTTTACAAGGGTTATATCCCCTTGTTTGACTACTCCCTTAAATATCATGTGGTGACCCACTTTGTCTCTTTTTGTGGCCTTTGTTTTGATTGCTAATTTGTCTGATATAAGTATTGTTACCACAGTTTTTTCTCATTTGTATGGAAAATTTCTTTCCATCCCTACACTCTCAGACTGTGTTAATCTTTTATTTTCAGATGGGTTTCTTGTAGACAGCATGTATGTGGATTATGATTCTTATCCATTCAGGTACCCTATGTCTTTTGATTAAACATTTAATCCATTTACATTTAAGGTTATTATTGACATTTACTTATTCATTGCCATTTTCCCCTTTGTACTTCTCTCTCTCTCTCTCTCTCTCTCTCTCTCTCTGTATAGATACAGATATAGATATAGATATATAGATATAGATATATTCTTAATTTCCTCTTGATTAGGAGTTGTTTCTCTCCCTATTTTATGAGACTCTTTTTGTTTATTTCTATGTATTACATTGTTCTGCTTTGACTCCCTGTCTTTGTGGGGTGGACTTTTTTGGTAGGAGTTCTGTGGAACTCAGTGGTGCAGTCTCCTTGGTCTCCTGAGCTGGATGCTCAAGGGATGTTTTTTTATGCATCTTATGTGGGCTCTCCTATTGTACTTGGGTTCTGTTTACTATTGGCCCATTCATTGGTGCATTCTTGCTTCTGCCTGGCTGTCTGAGATTATCAATATGTATGATGTCTTGTATGCTGTTGTGCAGGTACTGATAGAGCAAAACAAGTCAGAAAACAAAACCCACACCAGCCAAAATATCTCCCAACAACAGCAATATCAATGACAAACAAGCAAGGACTAATAAAGGTGGAAAGAGAATAAGAATAATATAAGAAAGATAAAAGAATAGGAAATAACTAAGGAAATAAAATGATTTTGAAAATATAGAGGAAGGTGCAATAACAAGAGTATGGAATGTGAAAAAAGCAAAGAAGGGGGAAAATAAAATTTTAAATGAAAATTAAAAAAGAAAGAAGGCAAATGGAGTAAGAAAATGGAAGAGTAATATATATTTGAAGTTTTTACTGATGTTCAAGTACAGTTGTCTCCATTTCCCCCCACTCCCAAAAATAGTGAAAAAATAAGAACAAAATTGAAGAAAAATACCAACAGCAATATCAATGACAAATGAGTAAAAATTAACACAAGTGGAAAGAGAATAAAAATATTATAAGAAAAAAATAATATGTGATGACTAAAAGAAATAGAAATTATCTTGAGAGGATAGAGGAAGGGAAAATAATAAGAACAAGGTGAAGAAAGGGGAAATAAAATTTAAAACAAAAATAAAAAAGAGAAGGAAGAAGGCAAAATGGACTAAGAAAAAGGAAGAGTAAAATATGAAGTTTGAAATAAAAATAGTGAAAAAATAGAAACACATTTAAAGAAAAATAAAAAATATTAAAAAGCTATGCAAATAAAAATGTAAATAATGAAAAAGATTCAGATGAAATTCATCTCAGCAGAGTTTAGTGCTTGACTGCTGGCTTCTCCATCTGGATATGACTCTGGTGTTCTTGAGCTGCTGTAAGTGAATGTTCAATACTGACCTGTCTAACTCTAGGTAGGTGTTCAAAGCTACAAGCAATCCACAGTCGATGGCTTTCTCTTTCAGGCTTTGCTGCATCAGGACTTGTGCTCACCACCCTGCACTTCTGGCTTTTTATCAGCACAAGGCTCAGGGTGGGTCAACTAATGACTGAAATCACTGTAGGTGCTGCCTCCACCTGCCTCTGCTTGTTGTTGTGCCATTAGTCTTAGTCTAGCTGCTTACCCATTTGTTTTTGAGAGGGATTCTGGTGGAATCACAAGGATGCAACCTATGGATTTCCTGTGGGAGGTGTCATTCCAACTTCAGGGAAGATGGTGGTTGTGTTCACACATCTGAGTATTTCCCAGATTATTTCCCTGAACTCAGCAGGGCAAAGCCTATAGTAAGTTAGCAGGTGGGGCCTCCAAAGCCCAGAGTTTGGGTCTGATGGTGTTTCTAGCTCTTCTGTGAGGGGAAAGTGTATGTAATGGCTATGTCCTAAAGCCAGTCTCTAACACCCAAGTCTGCCCACTCATGTTGCTATATTCTCAGCAAGGGCAAGATGCAGGGTGGGGGAAAGTAAGAAAGATTCTTGGTGGGCAAGCAGTATTTCAAAGAGTGTGGCAAACAGGATCCCAGAGTATGGGGCTAGGAGGCTTTCAAGAGGATGAGGCAAGCAGCAATTTTCCCACAGGGTGGGGTCATTTTTTCCTCCTTGGAAGGGGATTGTTCTTCTCAAGAAAAATGTCTTCTGCAATATGGTGTTACATTGCAGTATTGGGAACCCAGAAACTACTCCCCTACACCTCTCCCAACACTCCCCCAAGCCTCCAATTCCTGACTATCCTCACACAACTGTAGACCATACTGCCTTCCCTTTGCTGGAGCCAAAGGTGAGTGGCCATGAATGCAAAACCTGTGCTTGGCACCTTAGAAAAGAAAAGTAGCTTTATCTCCAGTGGGTTCCATCTTTCTCCAGTGGGTCAAAAATACCTGTGGCCTTTCACTGCTGGATGCTACTTGGGTGGGTAATCCCAACACTGGCGCTCTGTATTTGGTAGCCCAGTCTAAGGTCCAAGGATTCACTCCTCTCTGGGGGAAACTACTTCAGTCATGCAGCTGCCTCAGTTGCTGTCTGTAAAATCAGTGCAAGCCACCACCCATGAAAGTGGTGTTGGCTACTTTTGCACCCCTGTCCTTTCTACTGGTCATGAGGTTATTTTCTCCTATCCTTGATTAAGTACCCCCTCATCAGGTAGTCTCAGTTGTTTATTTCTGGTGGATGTTCCTCTCTTTATTTTGATTTTCAGCTTGATTCTGGGAGGCAGGGTGAAACAAACTCTCCTACTCTGCCACCATCTCTCTCTGAAAAACACTTTTATTACAAGGATTTCCTTTGTCCTACAGAAACATGTATATATGTGTACAAAGATATATGAATTAGGCTATTCACTACAATGTTGTTATAGCAGAAAAAAGGAAATATACTAGTTTTCCAATATTAATGGGCTGTTAAAATAATCTGCATAACAAAAATTATGCAGCCATTAAAAAGGATTGGACAAAACTATTGTCAAGAGCTCTGAAGGTTCTGAAAACTTACCCTTCTTGAAAGTTAATGTGTTAGCCAGTCAGTTTCATAGGTTCTGGCAAAAAACAAACAAACAAACAAAAAATTAGCCTCCTGGGTAAGAGTCAAAAAATGTTTATTATTCATGGCATGGTAGCATCTTAAATTATGTGTTCACATAGGGTGCCTTGACCAAGGAAATGATGCAGAGAAGCTTTCTTGGAGGCTGCACCCAAAGTAAGCTTGTATCACAGGTTAAGGATCTAGATTTAAAGAACCATAATCTTTTATAGCAGGTGTAAGAAAACCTGCTGGACTTTGAATGCTTCATGAGAACAAGGATCTACATCCAAGATTACTCTATCCAGCAAAGCTATAATTTAAAATGCATGAACAGATAAAGTACTTCCCAGATAAGGTCGAGTTGAAGGAGTTCATCATCACCAAGTACTTTTATTTTATGAAATGTTAAAGGGACTTATCTAAGAAAAATAAGATAAAAACATGAACAGTAAAATGACAACAAACCCACAACTATCAACAACTGAACCTAAAAACAAAAACAAAAACAAAAACAAACTAAGCAAACAACTAGAACAAGAGCAGAATCACAGAAATGGAAATCACATGGAAGGTTATCAATGAGGAGGGGGAGGAGAGAGAATGTGGGCAAAGGTACAGGGAATAAGGAGTGTTTGTACCAATTTTTCTACTTGGTATTAAAACCTTTCCCAAGGTATTGATAGTTACAAATGGATGTGATTGTGCGGAATCTGCCTTGGTTCATAAAGAGGAAATCTAGTACAATTATATCCTTTATAACAACCCTGGCCAGTGAGTAGAGGCTAACTTGCATGACTTCTAGGGCCAAGGTACTGTTTCCTTAATTCTTGAAGGTGTCTTATAATCATCTTTAACTAGGGTGTAATTCACCATGTTTTCTGCAGAGAGGCAAGTTAATACCTGGTTTTCATACAGGAAGTACAGGTGGTGCATCTGAATCCCATGGAAAGAGCATTGTTTACAATGGTCCAACACCAGTGGTCCAACACCAGAGGACACAGGTTTATAGTGGCTCTAATGTGGTATCCCAGCCAGCTGGTAAGCCTTAATATTGCAGATTCAGTTTAATAATTGATTATAATACTTGTTTTTGGAGGGTATGACTAAGGGCATTTGGTTAAACCTATATTGTACATACTTGGGAAGTACAGGAGCTGGAGACATCTCCTATTCTTTCTGATAGAGATTTTTTTGCAAGTTTACATGAAACAGTGATTAATTTATGGTTGGTGGCAGCTAATAGCTCAATGTGATCTTCTGGAAAGAGTTTTGAAAGGCTGCACCTGGCACTATCATTTGTGGTCCAGATGTAGTTCTGAAAGACAAAAATTAGTTCATGTCCTTTTCTCTGCAAAATTTTTAAATTTAAGGCATTCCTCTCCTTCCATCTTCACAATATATCATTGCATTCTATTCCAGGTGCTGTACATCACATTTTACCCCAATAATCTCCTAAGAGTCAGGTGCAAGAGAGGCAAGGAAATTGTTATGAAACTTAACCAGAGTTAAATTTAAATTATTTATAGTCCCTTTTGTCTAGGCTGCATCTGGATAGTTTATAAGCCAGGCTAGCTATTGTTGAAGGAAAGGGATGATGAATCATACTCAGGAATGGTAAGGGTAGAATTCTGAATTTTCAATACAGAACGTTATAATGAGCCCCCCTTTTGCCCTGATCATTTTCCAGGAACCTGCTGAGAAGAGATGATTCAATTGTGCAGAAAACTAAATTCAGTGACAAAGCAGCCTTACTAAGAAGAGAACAGTTAGAGTTAAAATGGAATGTTCAGTATTTTTAAGGTGATTTTGAAAAAATAACAATAACATCAAAAACCTTATTGGCCCATTGTTGAGTCACTTTTATAAAAGGAGCACCATTGTCAGACTGTAAATGATCCAGGAAGCTGAACACATGATACGTAGTAATTTTAAGGATTATCATGTTATGACTAGCATCAGTTAATCAAACTGAAACAAAAACCCTATACTAAAAAGTGTCAACAGACACGAAGCAACACAATTAGTTTTGATAAGTGTTCGAAGGTTCAATATAGTCATTCTTTCAGGAGTAAGCAGGGAAATGTGACTTGTGTTATTTAGATTTTACCATCATCAGAAACCAGGACAGGTTCAAGTCAAGATGGAGGCATAGGTAGAAATTTCTTGCCCCCTTCCTTGCCCAACCAAAAAAAGGATAATAACCAATTTTTTAAAAAACAATCAGAACTTCCAGAAAATCAAACTGCTTTGAAGTGTGACAACCAAGGTGTTAAAGAAACATTCATCCAGAGTGGTAGGAGGGATAGAGACAGGCAGCTGGGGTAAAGAGAAAGCATGGCACACTTCACATTCAAGGTAGGTGCTGGCTGATTGGGCAACCCCACATTCAGGCTCATATAAGCCAAGAGAACAGCTAGGGAGCAAGACAGACCAAAAAACCCAGGGTTTCAGTGCAGGAAACTAAAGACTTAAATCCACTGACTGTAATAACCTGTGTGGGTTGCGGCAGGGAGAAAAACTCCCACTCACATAGGAGAGTCCATTGCAGAGGCCCACAGGGTCCTAAAACATACACAAACCCACCCACCTTGTAATCAGCACCTGAAAGGGCACAATCCACTTGTGGGAAATGAGGAAAGTGACAGAAAGCGGGTTGAGAGCCGAGCAAGTGAGAAAGTGGAATTGTTCCCTCTCTGATCCCTCCCTTACAGACAGCACCACAATGTGGCCAAGAGGGTTGCCTTGCCCTGGTGAATACCTAAGACTTTGCCCTTTGTGACATAATACCTGCACTGAGACAAAGAAATATGGACCGAACAAGAGAATAGACCAAAGCACCAGAAAACAAACAAAACAATGAGGAGATAAACTGATCAGATGCAGAGTTCAAAACACTGGCAATCAGGATGCTCACAGAAATGGTTGAGTTTGGTCACAAAATGAAGGAAGAAATGAAGGCTACACAAAATGAAATAAAGGAAAACATATAGGAATCAACAGTGAAGGGAAGGAAACGGGAGCTCAGATCAACAATTTGGAATAAAAGGAAAAATTAAACATCTAACTGGAACACAATGAAGACATAAGGATTCAAAACAATGAGGACAGGCTGAGGAACCTCTGGGACAACTGCAAATGTTCCAACATCTGAATCATACAGGTGCCAGAAGGAGAAAAAGAGCAAGAAATTGAAAACTTATACAAACAAATAATGAAGGAAAACTTCCCCAATGTGGTGAAGGAAATAGGCTTCCAGGAAGTCCAGGAAACTCAGAGAGTCCAAAAGAAATTGGATCCAAGAGGAAACATACCAAGACACATCATAATTAAGTTACCTAAGATTCAAGATAAGGAGAACATCTTAAAAGCAGCAACAGAAATAGAAACAGTTACCTACAAAGGAGTTCCCATAAGATTATCAGCTGATTTCTCCAAAGAAACCTTGTAGGCAAGAAGGGGTTGGTAAAGAAGTATTCAGAGTAATGAAAGGCAAGGACCTACATCCAAGATTACTGTATCCAGCAAAGCTATCATTTAGAATGAAAGGACAGATAAAGTGCTTCCAAGATAAGGTCAAGTTAAAGGAGTGCATCATCACCAAGCCATTATTATATGAAATGTTAAAGGGACTTATCTAAGAAATAGAAGATTGCCCTGGCTGGCGTAGCTCAGTGGATTGAGTGCAGGCTGCGAACCAAAGTGTCGCAGGTTCGATTTCCAGTCAGGGTACATTCTTGGGTTGCAAGCCATGACCCCCAGCAACCGCACATTGATGTTTCTCTCCCTCTCCCTCTCCCTCTCCCTCTCTCTCTCTCTCCCTCCCTCCCTTCCCTCTCTAAAAAATAAATAAATAAAATCTTTTTTAAAAAGGAAATAGAAGATTATTAAAAACTATGAACCAAAAATGACAACAAATTCAAAACTATCAACAACTGAACCTAAAAAACAAAAACAAAAACAAAAACTAAGCAAATAACAAGAACAGGAAGAGAATCACAGAACTAGAGATCACATGGAGGGTTATTAGTGGGGAGAAGGAGGGGGGAAATGGGGGGAAAGTAAAGGGAATAAGAAGCATAAATGTTAGGCACAAAATAGACAGTGGGTGGTTAAGAATAGTATAGGATATGGAAGAGCCAAAGACCTTTTATGTATAGCCCATGGATATGAACCAAGGGAGGGAAGAATGCAGGAGAGTGGGGGGTTATAGGGCAAAGGGAGATAAATGTGAAAACTTGGGACAGCTTTAATAGCATAATAATAAAATATACTTAAAAAGATACCAAAACAACTTTTAGCAGAGGTTCTAAGTCTAGTATGCTGTAATCTCCTGTGCATCAGAAACATGGAGCATTTTACTTTGTGCCAAGTCTGTGCTGGTGGATATTTCACCATGGGCAGTACAGTAAGAGATCCATTCAGCATTGGTAGCAATCTGATAAGTACATACCTAAGTAGCAGTTTGATTCTGGTCAATCTCATCAGAGAATGTGGTCTCACATGGCATCTATGTATGTGAATCTGACATTTTGTTCAAGAGCCATTGTTTTCAGAGCTTAAAACAGTAAGAGGTAAAGTCTTTAATTTGCCAGTCTCTAGTTTTCCAGATAACAAATAAAACAACTGTGTCAATGACAATAGTAAAAATATAACATGGTTCATTTTAAAGTGTATTGGCTAGAAGCATGAAAACAGCCTTGAGCTCTGTCCTATCACTGGAGTAACCATGTCCATTTTCAGTTCCGTGTAGATGGATCTGAGATACAACAGCTGCCACAGTCTAGTGGACACTTTTACTTCAGATTAGGCAGTGAAGCAGGCCCAAACAGCTAGAAGCAACTCTGTGATTGAGGGCCACACTGAACCAGCAGTTTTATTTCAAGTGGCAGAGTGTGAAACAAAATTTCTTCTAAAGGGACAATTGCCAATTTATCTATGTAAAATCAAAGGTCCACGTGAGTCTGGATATATCCTTTAATACACAATTAAAAAAATTAAATTTGGGGGGTTACATTGGTCAATAAGATTATATACTTGTAGATTTCAAGTGCACATTTCTATGCTACATCAACTGTATATTGAATCATGTGTTCACCATCCAAAGTCAAATCTTCCATTATCATATATTTGAATCCTTTTACCCTTTACTATCCTTTCACCTTCCTTCCTCTGGAAACCACCATACTATTGTCTGTATCTATGAGTTTTTACTTGTTTGTTTTTCTCATTTGTTAATTTGTTGCTTTCAATTTTATTTTGCACATAAGAATGAAATCATATAGTTCTTAACTTTCTGTCTGACATATTTCATTGAGTATGATATTCTCAAGGTCCATTCATGTTATTGCAAATGGCTGTATTTCATCTTTTCTTATTTCCATTTAAAAAGTGAGGTTTGTTGGGTCTTCCTCACCTTAGGAGTCATTAGTCTGACACGATCCACCTATAAATGGAAATATCAATCTGGACAGTCACAAGGCCTTTTTGGGTCAGGTGTTCAATTTCAACAAGATCCCAAATAACAACTTGATAGCTGATTTTCAAAAGACTGATAAATCCAAAACCCTGAGTGGTGCATCATTGTAGAGGTTGCTCCTCTTTGCTACATGATCTCATTGGAAAAATCATCAGAGACTTGTAGCTCAAAGATGTCAATAGGGTTATAAGTCCTAAAGTTACTTATCAACATGTGGGTTTTATTTCCAGTTGGTAAAAAAAAAAACAGAAAAGGAAATACAATCATGTAATATCAATTTCTACTATGCATTTAGTTGTAGAGACAAAAGAATAATTAAATAAGCCAAAAGGACCCCACTTGCAAAATCATGTTAGCTTATATTCCCTACTGTTTCCAAAGATCAATTGAATCTGGGTCACTCCGACACTGATGGGACTTTCCTAACTTTTAGGGAATAATCTTTATTTGGTGTGTACAATTTTCAGGTGTTTTCTCAAATATTTATTATATCTTTATCTTAATAAACAATGTATAATGTTATAGATATTGTAATGTATAATGTTATGTACAATGTTTTATATAGTATTAAGAACAAACTGATAGTAACCAGAGGGGAGGTGGGAGGGGATAATGGGGGAAAAGAAGGAAGGGTTTTGAGAGACAACTACAAAGGACACATGGACCAAACCAAGGGGGGTAGAGCCAGGGGAGGGAGGTGGGAAGGGCTGGCGTGGTGGGGAGTGGTGGGGGGAAAAGGCAGAAAACTGTACTTAAACAATAAAAAATAAATTTTACATCAATTTCATCATTCTTTGTGATGCAATGTTCTCTTCTGTAATGATTTTTAAAATGAATATTTTTGACTCATTTATATCAATTTATAGAAGTTCTGATTTTTACTATTGCATAACATTTTGCTATAGAAGCCATTAACAAACTGAGCAAATATTACCTAGGGAAAATAATGTATTGGGTTGTAACATGCAATGAAATTCATCTCTCTCCTTGCCCTCAGAGGCAAGTATAAAGCGTAGACTTAGGTAATTCCTGTTCAAATCGTATTACTTATTGTCTTTAAGTAAATTTTTGATCCAAGTATGCAAGGGTTAAGAATAGAAAGAGAGATATTTCATTCTCCAAAGACCACATACATGAGTCGGGAATTTACCATTTCCTCTTCTGCATAATATTATCTTCTCTGTGTCATCCACTGAAATTTTTTTACATTCACATTCAGCTGTACAATAGTCCTTGTATTGGAGTTTTAAATTACACACAAATGTTAAAGGCAGTAACCATTTGTCTCATGCAATTAGAATTACCTTTATTTATATATTTTTATTTAATCAATGGTACAGATTTCCACTACCAAGTTTTAAATCATTGGATCATCCTTTAATCACAAGGGTTACTTGGAGAATACTTGGGTGAAACAAAATCTAAAATGTTTAAAAGTGCCAGATTATATTTGCATTAGCTACCTATTATCACATTACAAATTACTCCAAAACTTAACAGCTTAGCACTATAAACGTGTAAAATTTTGATGGGCCAAAAGTTCAGGCTTGTATTTTCTGGGTCCTCAATTTCAGTCTCTAATGAGGGTGGAATCAGGTGTCTGCAAGGGCTGGTTGATACTTCCATTGGGGAAGAATCTGCTTCCAAGCTCACTTATTTGGTTATTGTCAGTGTTCAGTTCATTACAAAATATTCAACTGATTGCTTTGTTTCCTCATTGGCTATCAGTTGGAGGCAGCTCTCAGTTACTTGCCAAGGAGGATCTTTCTCAAAGCAGCTCCCCAAAAGGAAGTTACCTTCATTAGACTGAGCAAGAAGGGAGAGCCAGAGAGCACAAGGAAGACAAATGCCCTAGTTTTTGTGACCTGATTTTGGAAGTGACATTTCCTTCATTTTACTGTATTGTATTTATTAAATTCAAGTCACTTTTTTCGGAATACTTTCAAAGGGAAGTGATTACAGAAGAGCATAAATGCCAAGAGTCTGTCATCATTGGGTATCAGCTTAGAAGCTATTGTTCTTACCACAATCTTCTATAGTAAATTAATAAATTTGGAATTTAAAACCTGTATTACTGAAGCTTTTTTCAATGAAGGCTATATTTAGAAGGAAAAATATTAATTTTCATTAAATATGTATACATAAAGTTGAGCTATAAAGAAAAAAACCACATGGCTGGTGTAGCTCAGTGCATTGAGCATGGGCTGAGAACTGAAGGGTCACTGGTTCGATTCCCAGTAAGGGTACATGCTTGTCTTGTGGGCCAGGTTCCCAGTGGGAGCCATGTGAGAAGCAACTACACATTGATATTTGCCTCCTTCTCTTTCTCCCTCCCTTCCTCTCTAAAAATAAATAAAAAGAAAAAATGAAAAATTACTTAAACTCATTGTGCAGAAATAATTACTGCCCCTTTCACATATATACCTCCAGTAATTTTTCCTATAGAGTGTTTGTTTTTGTTTCTACAAGTCCATAATAATATTGCATATCAAACTACATATTTTGCCTTTTCTACTAATCATGATAGTATAGACATCCACACTGTTTTAATAGACTTGTTGCCATTATAATTTAAATTGCTACATAAGGGCCCAATGTGTGAACATTCCATCATTTATTTAAACCTATATTTATATTTTTC
This sequence comes from Phyllostomus discolor, assembly GCF_004126475.2. Taxonomy (NCBI): domain Eukaryota; kingdom Metazoa; phylum Chordata; class Mammalia; order Chiroptera; family Phyllostomidae; genus Phyllostomus; species Phyllostomus discolor. The sequence goes on along the minus strand of NC_050198.1, from coordinate 62,894,788 downwards.
CATTCATATTATACTTATACTTCCTATGACATATTAATCTATGGTTTAAATGACAATTTTCAAATAATGATATACTTCTAAATGGCAGAGGAATCTGTATTTTTTAAAAATGGGCCCGAAAGAAAAGCAGAAAGAAGGCCATATATTTGGTTCAAAATCTATGTAAAGAAATAAAATAAAAATGGGAATCCTATAGAAAAAAACAAATCATTAACAAAAGTATAAGAAATGCCTAAATTTTGTGCATTTAAGTACAAAAAGCAAGCCACTATAAAAGGAACATAAACAAGAGTATCTAATGCATACTAAATGAGAAAAATAAAGAATTGAGTCCTTGAAAGGTCTAGTGGGAAAATGAATGGCAAAATACTAAACTAAGAATGTCTAGATCTTAATGGAAAAATTACTTACATAAGCTTAATGAATTAAAAAATGTAGACACTTATTAATTATATTTTTTGCTATTTAAGAAACTGACATGCATTGTCATTCACCTTGTTTTTAAATATATATCTTCAACCATCAAAAGATTATAAAGTAATATATGTTGGTAAAATTATAGGTTACTTCACATCACCTTTGTTTCTGAATCTGGAAAAAAAATTTTTTTTCAAGTACAGTTTTCTCCCTTTTACTTCCATTCCAACCCACCCACCCAACCCTCCCTACTTCCCTCCCATTACCACCCTCCCCATAGTTTTCATCCATGTGTCCTTTAAATTTGTTCCTGTAAACCCTACCCATTCTCCCCTGAAATTCCCTCTTCTCTCCCCTCTGGTCACTGTCAGCCTGTCCTCTATTTCAGTGTCTTTGCTTGTTTCTTTGTTTTGTTGTTTAGGTTCCTGTTAAAGGTGAGATCATGGGGTATTTGTCTTTCACTGCCTGGCTTGTTTCCCTTAGCATAATGCTTTCCAGCTCCATTCATGCCTTTGCAAAGGGTAGGAGCTCCCTCATTCTTTCTGCTGCATAGAATTTCATTGTGTAAATGTACCATAGTTTTTTGATCCATTCATTTACTGATGGGCATCTAGGTTGCTTCCAGCAACTAGCTATTGTAAATTGTGCTGCTATGAACATCGGGGTAGAAAGGTTCTTTTGTATTGGTGTTTTAGGGTTCTTAGGATAGAGTCCCAGCAGTGGAATTGCAAGGTCAAAAGGCAGATCCATTTTTAGTTTTCTGAGGAAGTTCCATACTGGTTTCCATATTGGTTGTACCAGTCTGCAGTCCCACCAACAATGCACTAGGGTCCCCTTTTCTCCACAACCTCTCCAACACTTGTTGTTTGTTGCTTTGTTTATGATGGCCATTCTGACTGGTGTGAAGTGGTATCTCATTACCTATCTCCCCTATCTCATTGTGGTTTTAATTTGCATCTCTCTGATAGCTAGCAATATTGAACATCGTTTCATGTGTCTTTGGATTTTCTGTATGTCCTCCTTGGAGAAGTGTCTGTTCAAGCCCCTTGCCCATTTTTTAATTGGGTTATTTGTCTTCTTAGAGTGTATTCATGCAAGTTCTTTATATATTTTGGAGATAAAGCCCTTGTCTGAGGTATCATTGGCAAAAATGTTTTCCCATACAGTTGGTTCTCTTTTTATTTTGATACTGTTTTCTTTAGCTGTGCAAAAGCTTTTTATTTTGATGAGGTCCAATTTTTTTTATTCTTTCCTTTATGTCCTTTGCTCTAGGAGACATGTCAGTAAAAAAGTCTCTGCGTGAAATATCTGAGATTTTCCTACCTACGTTCTCTTCTAGGACTTTAATGGTCTCACGGTTTATATTTCAGTCTTTTATCCACCTTGAATTTACTTTGTATAAGGTGTAAGTTGGTGCTCCAGTTTCATTTTTTTTCACGTAGCTGTCCAGTTCTCCCAACACCATTTGTTGAATAGGCGATTTTTATTCCATTTTATGTTGCTGCCTCCTTTGTCAAATATTAATTGACTGTAGAGACTTGGGTTTATTTCTGTGCTCTCTGTTCTGTTCCATTGCTCCATGTGCCTGTTTCTATGCCAGTACCAGGCTGTTTTGATTACAGTGGCCTTGTAGTATAGTTTAATATCAGGTATTGTGATCCCTCCTACTTTCTTCTTCTTCCTCAAAATTACAGCAGCTATTCTGGGTCATTTATGATTCCACATAAAGTTTTGAAATGTTTTTTCTATGACTGTGAAATAAGCCATTGGTACTTAAATAGGTATTGCATTCAAAGTGTAAATTGCTTTTGGTACTATGGAAATTTTGATGATTTAATTCTTCCATTCCATGAACACGATATATGTTTCCATTTGTTTGTGTCTTCCTTAATTGCTCTCCTCAGTGTTATGTAGTTTTCTGAATACAGGTCTTTTACCTCCTTGTTTAGGTTTATTCCTAGGTATTTTGTTTTTCTTTTTGCTATTTCAAATGTGATTTTTTTCTTGATTTCTGCTTCTGCTGTTTCATTGTTTGGGTACAGAAATGCCTTTGATTTCTGGATATTGACTTTGTATCCCAGTGTTTTGCCAAATTCATTTATTAAGTCAAGCAGTTTTTTGGTGGAGTCTATAGAATTTTCTATGTACACTATTATACCATCTGCAAACAGTGACAGTTTATTTTTTTCCCTCCTTTCTGATTTGGATGCCTTTTATTTCTTTTTCTTGTCTGATTGCTATGGCTAAAACTTCCAGTACTATATTGTATAGAAGTGGTGAAATTGGACATCCTTGTCTTATTCCTGATCTTAGTGGAAAAGATTTTAATTTTTGCCCATTGAGTATGATGTTGGCTGTAGGTCTCTCATATATGGCCTTTATTATGTTGAGGAATGCTCCCTCTATTCCCACTTTGCTGAGTGTTTTTATTATGAATGGGTGCTGTACATTATCAAATGCTTTTTAGCATCTATTGATGTGATCATGTGGTTTATGTCTTTGCTTTTATTTGTGTGATGTATTACATTTACTGATTTGCCAATATTGTACCATCCTTGCATCCCTGGAATGAATCCCACTTGATCATGGTATATGATCTTTTTAATATACTGTTGGATGCAGTTTGCCAGTATTTTGTTGAGGATTTTAGCATCAATGTTCATCAGCAATATTGGCCTGAAGTTTTCTTTCTTTGTTGTGTCTTTATCTGGTTTTGAAATTAGGATGATGTTGGCCTGATAAAAAGAGTTTGGGAGTCTTCCAACTTTTTGGATTTTTTGGAATAGTCTGTGAAGGATAGGGGTTAGCTCTTTCTTAAATGCTTTGTAGAATTCTCCTGTGAAACCATCTGGTCCACGGCTTTTGTGTGTTGGGAGTTTTTTTTTTTTATTACTGCTTCAATTTCTTTTGCTGTTATTGATTTGTTCAGGCTTTCAGCTTCTTTTCCATTGAGTTTTAGAAGATTATATTTTTCTAGAAATTTGTCCATTTTACCTAGGTTTTCAAATTTTTTGGCATAGAGTTCTTCGTAGTAATTTCTTACAATCCTTTGTATTTCTGTGGTATTTGTTGTGATCTCTCCTCTTTCATTTCTGATTGTGTTTATTTGGGTTTTCTCTCTTTTTTTCTTTATGAGTCTGCTTAAAGGCTTGTCAATTTTGTTTATCTTTTCAATGAACCAGCTCTTGGATTCACTGATCCTTATAATTGTGCTTTTAGTCTCTATGTCATTTAATTCTGCTCTGATCTTGGTTATTTCCTTCCTTCTGCTTGCTCTGGGCTGTCTTTGTTGTTGTTACTCGAGTTCTTGTAGACATAGGGTTAGGTTGTTTGTTTGGAATGTTTCTAACATTTTTAGGTGGGCCTGTATCGCTATGAACTTCCCTCAGGAATGCCTTGGTTGTGTCCCATAAGTTTTCGGTTGTTGTGAGTTCATTTTCATTTGTTTCCAGAAATCTTTTGATTTCTTCCCTAATATCATTCTTGACCCATTCATTGTTTAATAGCATGCTATTTAATCTCCATGATTTTGAGTGTTTTGGGTTTTTTTCCTTGGGGTGGTTTCTAGCTTCAGTCCCTTGTGGTCTGAGAAAACGCTTGGTATGATTTCAATTTTCTTAAAATTGTTGAGGCTTGTTTTGTGTCCTATCATGTGGTCTATCTTTGAGAATGTTCCGTGTACATTTGAAAAGAATGTATATTTGGCTTCTTTTGGATGGAGGGCTCTGTATATATCAGTAAAGTCCATTTCATCAAGGGTATTGTTCAATGCCACAATATCTTTGTTGATATTTTGTTTGGAAGATCTGTCCATTTTTGACAGTGGGGTGTTAAAATCTCCCACTATAATTGTTTTGCTGTCCATATCTTTTGGTCCTGTTCCATTACAATTTACAAGGATAAGAATGCAGAGTGGTGTACAAAATACTGTAGAAACCAATCACAGAAACAGTCTCCCCTACCCTTTGCTGTTGATGCTTTATGTCTTTGCTTGACTGTCACATCAGGGATGTCTTCTAAAATCTCCCTAATTAAGTCAAATCCCCCTAGTACATGCTTTTGTAGCATTTCTTTTACTTTTAGCACTTATCATATTTGCTAATATGTAAGTATAATTGTATTATATTAATTATATTGATTATTATATTAATGATTATATTAATCATTAACCGAGCTATATTAATGATTATATTAATCACCTCCATTAACATGAAACCTTCATGAAAACAGGGGTCTTGTTTTTCTCTTCCTTACTCCCTGCCATTCTCTCCTCCTTCTTTTCTATGTCCTTTCCTCCTTTCCCTTCCTTTCTTCCTTCCTTTATTTTTTTTCTGTTTTCTCTTATATTCAGTTAGTACATTGCTTATTACTTAGCAGGTATTCAGTGATATTTTTTGAATTAGTAAATGCTTGTGAGCTTTATTTGGGGCTATTATATTACATCTCTAGAAATTTAACATACACAGTTATCACAAAGATTTATGAAGGACTACATAAGGAGCAGGAACACCTATAACAATTATTCAGATTAAGTGAGCATATAGTTGTTTTTTAGATACTACTGTGATTATGTCTACAAGTGATTTGTCAGCCTGATTGATTGTAATCAGTAGTTTTTTTCAAAGATAATTCTCAGTTTATGTTTTTCTGTAACAGAGATAAAGAATAGAGAGCACAGTTATTTCAGTGGCATAAGAAATATGATTTCCATCTCCTTCAGTCAAGCATGACTTGCTGTTGTCAGATATAGCAACCTTTTGAAAACCACTCAGGTATCAAACTATCTGATGTCAAACTATAGATGTGCTGTTTCAGGATGGGTGGATGGATTGAGACTTTTTTGGTGTATATCCTGGAAATATGGTTGACCTATTCTCACCATAAGTCAAACACATTTGTGAAAAAATATAGGCCTCCTAATAATACCTAAATTCCTTCTATTTTTGTGTAATTTTGTTCTGCACTAGTTTTTGATATTTTTTTCTCCTGTCCAGGATAAATTCACTGTTTGATTGAACTTCCCAATTATTTTGCAAATAGATTATTTTTCTCCCACAGAGAAAGGCAAGCTATCCTCTATCACCCCTTGTGATCACCAGGGATTTTTTTTTTCTTTTGAAAGAAACCTTTGCTGAGTAAACAAATTGCCAGAAAGAAAAAAAAAACACCTCCTTTGGGGGAAAAAAGGAGAGAAGTGAGGTTTTAAACTTCTGTGTGAGAAACTAAATCAATATAAGGTCAAATAACAACAGAGGTCTTTTCCTTCCTGCAAATTAATAGATAAAAACCAATATAATACTTACTCCTTTGCCCTGCTAACTTTCTTTTACTTGAGAAAAATAATAAAATATGCACTTTGTCTTGAAGGCATTCATTTTATTCATCTACTTAATTTTCATTGCTATTTTCAAAATACAAGTATGTTTTACTTTTTTTTATTCAACTGAATGTCTATATTCAGTTACAGGTCTAAATCTTCATAACAATATGAAATTCTTGTGGTTTAGATAGGTAATATTATTTGAACTCATAAAGGATTAATGATATATGGTCACATCCTTGCCTAAGTATAACATTTTTGATAGATGGAAGCACAGCTAAATGTAAAGCAAAATAAATGTATATGAAGTGCCTCTACTAATTTAAAATAGTCAGATTTATTTTCACAGGTAATGGTTATACTTAATTAAATAAGACAAATCCAAAACATATATTTTTGTTTACGGTCAGCTTTTGTTGTTGTCCCAATGGTCCATGATAGATGGAAACCTTCTCAGGCTCACATAATTTCATAGGCTTCTCCCTTGGCCCACATTCTCATTTAGACATTGCTTCTCCTTGGAAATTCACACAGTACAGCTAATATCTGATGTCTGTTCAGAAGGTATCCAGCCATGTAATATGAAAAATTTATTGAAGAAGATACAAGATACAAGAAACACTGTACATAAGACAATGATGCCTCAGTCTCCTTCAGAGCAGGAACCTTGGGAACTCACAAAGTTCTCCCAATCGCTGTCAGCTGCCTCTTCATATTTTCCTGAATCTCATCAACAGTCTGAAATCTCTTCCCTTTCAAAGATGATTTTAGTTTGGGGAAAATCCAGAAGTCACAGGGTGCCAAGTATGGGCTGTAAGTGGCTGAGTCACCTGGGAGATTTGATATTTTGCAGAAAAACTCTGTAAAAGACGTAATGCATGAGCAGCCTCATTGTCAGGCTGAAGCGGTCAATCAGCAGTTGCCCATAGCTGTGGCTTTCTGAATCATTTAAATAGTTTATGTGGAGGAATGTTCAAACTTAATGCAAAATTTGATGCAGACTCATTGCTCTACTCAGTCATTTTGAATGTGACAGCCACATAGTACACATGTTCACTCAATGGTGTCTACTGCCCCCACTGACTAGTACAGTGAAGTTGTCAGTGTTCACACATGCTCATTCCAGTCCACTCTCCTTGGCTTCCAGGTTACACCAATGTTGTGCAAATCATTCATTATATTAACAATGGCTGGGCTTTTTCCAAACAGACCTCGTATGTCCCTTGTCTATGCTATCTATCCAATGTGGCAGTCAGTGGCATAAAGAATCAAAGGAGGAGAAGGAAAAGAGTGATTATTGGTAGTATATTCAATTCAGTTTCAAATCTCTAATTTTCTTTAAATCAGTCTCTGGCTAGCAAATAACATAGCACAACTTTAAATACTTTTGTTTAAAGCAGAGTATTTAATTAACTTACCAATATAACTTCATTAATGAAAAATGTTTCTGCTTTCCCAGACACTCCACTGAATACCAGTGAAAAAAGACAGGTTTAAAGACAATTAAATTTCAGATATCAGGATGGGACTGTGGAGGTATAGTCAAAGTAGATTGGTATCTGACCTCTACCTTCAGACTAACTTCCAGTTCACTATTTTTTTATAGCATTGTTCTGCTTCTGGGGTTTTGAGACTGCTATGCCAGGCATGAAAGCCCTAAGCAAATTACTATGCTATTTTACAGGATTTCCAGGAACTAAGTTTATCACATGTCCCAATCTAAAACCAGGCCTAGGGATCTAACAAAAGATGTTTCAGTCTACTTCCAGGAAATATAGTTAGTAAACAAATTTATTGTAAAATATGTGATTTTTTTCATGAGACACGGTAACAGTCCTCATTTTAAATACTTTATCTTGGATAATTTAGAGTGAATGATTTTATTACCAGTAACATTTTTCTGTTAATCTTCATAAAATACATTCAATGAACATATAATAAATGTCATCCATGACACAATGCCTGTGATATATTTAATCCTTACCAATCACAGAAGACATTTTATAGCTTCCACTGTACTCTCAGTTTTATAAAGAATGTTCTTATGTAGATACCTAGGTAATTAATTCTTTGAAGAATTAATCAGTTTTAAGGGCAGATTTTACTGAGTTCCTGCCATAAATGTTGGTATTTTCAATCTATTCCATGATGTAGAAATCCTGAGCCCTATTTTACACATAAAAATGAAGGTTTTAAGGATCAAGAGTCAGTGCCTAATGACATTTTCTAGTTATATAACCAGAATTTAAAACTAAGGTTCTTTGTCCTAATAGCATGAGCAGTTCTTGTACACCTCAATGTAACATTAAAATTATTAGTGTAGTTCTCTATGCAGAAAAATAAATGAGATTAGATTAGCAGTAGCACTGTTGGAAATCCTCAATGAGGAAATGTAGAAATAAAATAAGAAAGAATGTGTTGAGGACACAAGGGATTGAAAGGTAAGGAGAGAGAAAAACAGAAGAAATTATTGTATGTGGACATTTGTCAGTCAAAGTTGCTTCAAGAGCCCCTAAGATAACTGGTAAACTATTTTTTCCAATGTATCCTTGAGTCCTAGAATTCTGTGATGTATTTTTGTTCCTCTGAACACTAGCACAACAGATGGATTAAATTTCTAAATGTTTATAGCATTATGCATATCCATTTTGCATTTCAAAGAGACATTTGCAGGTTGAACAGAAGTGTATATAGAATCAGGAAAACTTACCTAAAGCCCATAAACATGTTTCATTTAAGGTATTCAGTTACCCAGCAGTAACTCTCTGACAGTGAAAGTTAACTTGTTACCCTGAACAAGTCTCTAGTGAAGTGAACATTTCCATCCAGTGGTGACAAGTTTGCACTGATGATCTAAATGGCTGATAAAGATAAAAGAGCTAGTGAAAAAATCCTTTCAAAACAATTCCCTCTGCAGTTCTTATACATGTTAAAATGAAGTGACTCAAAACACAGTGGCAGCCAACCTGTCTTGGAAAGCAAGCCACACATTTTTGAAATCAATAGGTGGCCCTGCAGCCAGGACACAATTTTCCCCTGAACCAGGTTCATGAGGAACTATTATTAACCACAACCAGGAAACCAGGAGTCAGGATTCTCACACAAAGGTGGAGCACTTTCCAGAGAACAGACTCTCTGAGCCTCACCACAGGGTGACAGAATAGTATTATTTGGTCACTAATAAATAGGCTGAAACTGATCCAAACTTGAAACGTCAAAAAAAACACCACTTATTTTTGAAAGTATAGAAATAAACTTCTATTGTTAACAAAGTAAAGAATGGCTGGGGTGAGCATGGACAAAACCTTTCTCGCTGCTTTACTCAACAAACCAGCTTTACTTTCTGAGATGCCTCCAATGCCTAGATCAGTGGTTTTCAAACTGTAGTTTATATTAGAATTATCTGTAGGTACCTGTTCATGTTGTAGTTTGTATATCATAATCATCTGGGAATATTTCAAAAACTGATGGAAGGGCTAGTGAATCTGCATTTTTAGTCAATTTTATGTGTAATCCTGAGCTAGGAAGTCTGAATACCATAATCTGAAAATGTTGCACAGTAGAGAAAGAAAAAAAAACTTTATGTTTCTGTTCATTTTTAAGATGCAAAATCCTCTCAAACATTAAAGCTATAAAGATATACAAGGAAATTATTTCATTTAACAAACTTATTTCATTTCCATAAGTAACCTACTTGACAGTGTAACTCTTAGTGGTTTACTCTTTAGAAATTGTAGACCTGACTAGCTGCAACTTTTAAGCAAGAATTGGTGCACCAGAGTAGACAACATGATTATTACCAAAGTCCTAATATCAAGGTTTTCACAGAAGTTCAGTTCTACCTCTGGATTATCTAATAACGTTGTGCTATAAATAGATAAGCTTTTATTCATTTGTGCTTAGTTTATAATCAACCTTTATTGAAGGGTTACCATTGTGAGTTTAAAACTTAATGGAAGGATACTAGAAATACTTGGATATGTCTAATGAAACTGAGCCAGGATAACAATATCTAATGCATCTCCAGGAAAGAGAACCACTTTAATGAAAGAAAGATGAATTCAATTTGCCCAGGAGAGAGTCCCTGCTATGTATTGTTACAGTAGAGTGAGCAGCAAGAAGGGAAACAAAGGCAGGGAGAAGGAGGGATACATGTCCCACCTCCTGATTCAGCAGTCCTTGAAATTCTGTGTATCTTTTCCATTATCTGGGAAAGAAAGCCTTTGAAACTGCTTTCATCCCGGAGCCTGAAAAGCTGGAAAGGGCCCATAGTGCCTAAAAGAAGAAGCCTATTAATACCTTTGAGTATTCAAACCCCTGTCCTGGAAAGCTAGCACCACCTTTACCTGTCAATCAATATGTAACTTCTTCTCCCTCACTGCTCACCCGACCAACTCTATAATTCCTAAGAGGAAAAGATATCTCTATTGTTCTTGCTCTTTTGCTGTTGTGCTCTTGGTCTTCCCCTTAAACTTGCCACCCCTGCCATTGCCACCCTTGCTCTTGCCTTTCTCCCTCACTTCAGAAAGTCCTATTCTTCCCATGAGAACATACCTCCAATAAACCCTGCTTGCACAATAATAGACTTGCTGACCTGTAACTCTTTACTGCATTGGTAAGAAGAACAGAGTTTCTGGGAGATTCTCTTATAACAATATCTCTCATCAGCTTGTATTTTCTCACCAACACAGAGGGATAAACTAGGATATAAACAAAGTGAAAAATAGAGGCTATTGCCACTGTTCAAGGAAAGATTTCCCTGGAATTATCTGAGTTTGCTATATAGCATAGATACATCTGGGTGGAGAATGGGGGAATTAATTATAAAGTTGTCTCATAAGATATAAATAGAATATAGCTTTAACTATTCTGGGGAAGTACAGGGTTTGAGAGCTACATATTATCTTCCAGTGAGTTCAACATAGCCAGTTTTCTTCTATTGTGTTGGAAGAGATTGCCGTGTCTTCTTTTGAGTACCAGATAAAATAGTTGGGTGCATTTAGGGCCATGTTGCATAAAAATACATATTTTAAAAATTAAAAAAGCACACTGAGCATGGTAACATGTTTGAATTATAGGAGTTATGTTAAAACTTAGACTAACTGAAAGGAAAGCACAGTCATATGTATCATCTCACAATTACTCCAAGGCATATGCCCATTGAATGTGAAATTACTCATTCTATTTAAAGTTTCTATTCTCAGTTGATGAGCAAGGATCTTGTGCACTGCCACTCTGCCAACAGAGAGACTAGAATAAAGTCTCAGCTCCAAAATCCCTTCCACCCTCAGAGCCAGGGGCCTTAGTCCCAGACAGGGATCCCCAACCCTAATCAGGGGAAACTTGGGGAATCTACTGAGTCTCTGAGGCCCAGGCTGCACACTCACAGCAATCAGTGCTTCCAGTGTTGAAGTGTCAACTTGGAGAACTCAGGTTATGGGCTCAGACCAATAAAAGGGACAGGTTGCCACACTTGGGTCTCTCAAAGGCACCTACAGGCTGCAGCCAGCTGTGACTTTGAGAAAGATTTCACTCCTTGGGGAGGTTTTATGTGTGGAGAACCAGACAGTGACCCAGTACTGCAGTGTAGGTACTGCATAGAGATTTTAAAAGGATCCGAAACATGGATGGGCAAGGACCCCGTGTGCAGCTATTCTGACAGCAAAGAATCCAGATTGAAATTTCAGCTCTGGAGCTCCCTCCCCTCTGAACTATGTGATCATAAAAATATCCACAGCAATAGACAAGGAAGGGTAGGCTATGAGGTCTCTGGCAGTGGGATATAGTGAGGTTTCACCATTACTGTGAAAATCAGAGGTCACAAATTCGGTGTGAAGTGTGTCTATGGTTGAGGTACCAGATGGAAGAGTTTATTATACAAGCTTAGATTAAGAGAGAAACCATACTGAACCAGAAGGACTTCTGAGGGTGTCAAAGAGCAGTGGCATAATGAGGATCTCTGACTGCAGGACAGGTTCAAGATGGAGATCAAAACAGAGAACTCGTTGAGTGGATTGGAAAGAAAACCAAACTCCCCATTCTTAGGTATGTGGGTGGCACCCCAGCCCCCTATTACAAACTACCCCTGATGCTGCTGTGGCTGCAGAGAGTAACCTAGAAGAAATGAAGGGAACACTTGGCCCTTTCTGAACTTTTCTCAGCCACACCAAGCCACGCTAAATCTCCAGTCCTTCCCCACTGAGACTAGGGGTGCAGAAAAATCAGATTTGTGTAAATTAGGAGATTTTGGGCCCTGTCCAACTCAGCTTGCAAGCAAACCAGGGAATGTGCCAAGCAGAGATTTCTAAACTGTATCTCCTATAGAGGCTATGTGCTGCAAGTTAGAGAGGCAAGAGTTGAGCAACTGGTATACTTTGCATGGAGGCAAACCTACTCTCAGCATACAATCTCCTGGGAAGGGAAAGGAGTGCCCACCCACCTCCTGCAGGGTTACAGGCACTGTCCCCAATGGGGAACCTCTGCAGAATAGCCCTGCCAGGTCCAAGAGTCTCCTGCTGGGTGCATTACTCAGGGAAAAGAAAGAGAAACTCCAAACAAGAACTATCAAAATATTTGAAGGATATCACCTGGGGACAGGACAGAGAGCTTAAACTCCTACTGAGTTCTTGGAATGAGAGAGTTTATCCCCCACCTGTGGTCTGCTTTTGCCCCAGCCCCAATTAGAGACTCTTTTGATCCATCTCCTGAAGTCGTGTTTCTGAGCTCACTCTGGCAAAAGGGAAAGCTGAATATACTCATCCTGGATCAGCACCGAACACCCATGAGGAAGCAAGTGGCAGAATCTCTGGCAAGGAGTAAAGGGGTTGGCATTAGTAGCAGCTACTCTCCCCTCAATGAGGGTCTCTCAGACTGCAGGACCAACAAAGTGGAAATGTGCTAACTCTATCTCAACAGACCTGGTCACAGCTTATAGATCCTTTTCAAAATACTCTAGAAAAAAAAAAAGCAGGTAACTTCTGGGAGGGGCAGAAAGGCTGCAAGGGGGAGGCCAACATCAGGAAGCCTCTGCACTTATACAGAGCTCCTACCAACTGCAAGCAGGAAAAAGCTGAGTCTTACACATATTGACCTCTCACATGCAGAAGCAGATCCAGTAAACACAGATAGAAGTGGCAAACAGCCTGGTAGCCTAGGGCTGGTTACACAAAACATCAGAAAGCAACCTGTTTCTGAAACCCACCCAACTGGAACCAGGACCAACGAAATCAGTGGTGGGCCCAAACCAATTAGCTACAGAATCAGTATACATAGAGGTGAATTCCTGAAGTTCCCAGATGCTGCTGGGAACAACACCTCATCAAAAGACAGCAACTACACAGCATCCCACACATGTAGGGCAAGGGTTATTCTTACTCACCCAGCTTGAAGGGATAACTCTACCTACAAAAAGCCACTAGCATTTAATATTCAACTACAACAGGGGTCACAAAACCCACAAGAAACACTCCTAGACCGCAGAGTTCAGGTGTCCCAAAGGATTGGACAACTAATCTCAACAAGACATATTTATCACAAAATAATCAAAATAGTTTTGGGAGACATAGCACACTTACTGAACACATAGACATCAAATGAGAAAACAAAGAAAGATGTCCCAAGCAAAAGAACAATAGGTATTTCCACAAAAAGAAATGAAAGATATAAATAAAATGTAAGCAACACTAATACCAGATGCAGAGTTTTAAAAAATGGTTATAAGGATGTTCAGAGACCTTGGGGGAAAATAGGTGATCTTAGTGAGAACTTAAATAAAGAGATAGTAAGCTTTAAAAAGATGTAGAAACCATAAATAAGAACCAGTCAAAAATGAAGATTACAACATCTGAAATGAAACATTTTTATAAAGGAATCAATAGTAGATTAGATGAAGCAAAAGACCAAATCAGTGAATTAGAGGAAAAGATAACAGTATGCACCCAAAGAGAAAAATAAAAAAAGAAAAGAGACTTAAGAGAAGTGAGAAAACTATACCGCACCTCTGGGGTAACATCAAGCATAACAGCATCTACATCATTGGAGTGCCAGAAGAAGATGAGTGTGAGAGAGGGATAGAGAACCTATGTGGAGAAATATTGGCAAAAAACTTTTCTAAACTGGTAGTGAAAAAAAGCACACTGAAAAGTGAAAAATTTCAAGAAGGACCGAGAGCTCCCCCCAAAAAAAAATGAACCCAAAGAGACCTATAGTAAGACTTATAATTAAAATGTCAAAGCTTGAAGACAAAGAGAATTTTAAAAGCACCAAAAGATAGTTAAATACAAGGGAGCCTCCATTAGAATCTCAGCTGATTTGTCAACAGAAAAACTACAGGCCACAAGAAATTGGCAGAAAGTATTCAGCATAATATAAGCTAAGAACCTGCAGTCTAGATTGTTTTACACAGTAAGGTTATCATTTAAAATTGAAGGCCAAATAATGAGCTTCCCACAAAAAGCAAGTTTAAAGGAGTTACTATCACCAAACCAGCACTGTAAGATATGTTAAAAGATCTTCTGTAAGAAGAAGAAATAGAAAGATAGGGAAATATAGGTACAATATAAAAATGGCAATAAATAAGTATCTATGTAAAATAATCTTAAATATAAGTGGTTTCAATACTCCAATAAAAATACGTAGAATAACTGAATGGATAAGAAAGCATTACCCATATATGTATATATGCTGTCTATAAGAGACACACCTCAGAGCAAAAGATTTCCATAGGCTGGAAGGAAGGGATGGAGGAAAACAATCCACAGAAAGGAAAGAGAAAATAAGAGGGGGGATATACCTGACAAAATAGACTTCAAAACAAAGGCCATAAAAAGGGATAAACAGGGTCATTACATAATTCTAAAGGAATCAATCCAACAAGAAGATATAAATCTTGTAAATATATATGCATCACAGAAGCACCTAAACATACAAAAACAAATCTTGGTGGACTTTAAGAAAAACATCATCAACATCAATATTGTCATAATAGGAGATTTTAACACTTCATTGTCAACAATGGACATATCTTCCAGACCCCCTCCAAAAAACAACAACAATAACCAAAAAAAAAAACCAAGGATATAATGGCAATAAAAATGATAGATTAAATGTATTTAATTGATATTTACAGAACATTTCACCTCAAAGCAGAAGTATATACATTCTTCTCAAGTACATCTGGATCATTTCCAAAGATAGACCACATATTGCACCACAAAAGAAGCCCTAACAAATTCAAGAAAATTGAAATCATATCAAGCATTTTCCCAGATCACAATGGCATGAAATTAGAAATCAATCTCAATAAAAGACTAAAAAACATTCAAATACTTGGCAACTACATAGCATGTTATTATATAATGAATGAGAAACCAATTAGATCAAAAAGGAGATAAAAAATTTCTGGAAACAAATGAAAATGAACACGAAACAATACAAAATCTATGGGCCATAGTGAGAGCAGTTCTGAGAGAGAAGCTCATAGCACTTTGGAACTACCTCAAGAAGCAAGAAAAATCTTAAATAAACATTCTAACACTTTACCTAAATGAAATACAAACAAAACAAAAAACAAAGTCCAGAGCAAGTAAAAAGAGAGAAATAATCAAGATCAGAGGAGAAAAAAATGACAGAGGCTAAAAAACAATACAGAAGATCAATGAATCTGGGAGCTAGTTCTTTGAAAAGATAAACAAGAGGGAATTCAAATAAATAAAATGAAAGAGGTAGAATAACAACTTATATCACAGAAATACAAGGTAATATGATAAATTACTATGAAGAGCTATATGCAAAGAAATTGATAAACCTGGGCAAAATGGATACATTTCTAGAAACATACAATCTCTTGAAGGTGGGAGATGGCAATGAGGTAGATGGGAGCTGAGCCCACTTGCTCATATACCCAACTGGGACATACAGCCAATCTTTCGAAGAACAGAGTAAACAGCCAGTGGGGCCCCAGCTTATATGAAGTTTGGAAGCCAAAAATTGCAGAGGATGTTTAAAAATGGATGATAAGGAGACTTTGGAGGCCAATGGGAAGGGCCAGGGGTCCACAGCTCCTTAAGTCCCAGGGCCCTGTGCCAGTGACTGCAACTACCTTAGGAATTTTGGGGGAGAGCTGGGTCAGCAGTTGTAACTTCTCAGCTCCCTCCTCTCCTAGAGCAGGGAAGCCAGTCCTGTGATGCGTGGGTCACCGGCCAGCAGTGACCACGGAACGCTGTGGATGGCTCGCCGAACAACACGCGAGAAAAAACATGCACAGAGACAAACTAGTTTCTGTGGGGAAGTAGGGACGAAATGGCCACCCCCTTGTAGCGGGGAGCATGCCGATTTACCGTCCATACCTGCTTTTATTGGGCTCATTTTGCATCATAATTCAGGTAAAGTACAGTACTTATCAGGGGGAAGTAAGGAACTATAGAAAACAAGGAATTCTGCTGGTCTATTGAGTCGGGGTCAAAGAGCTGTAAGACTTTGAGGAACAAACTAACTTCCTCCTTGGACCCCTCTCATTCAACTGAGAGCATTCTAAACAAAGAAGGTTTCACAGTAATTTACATATTCTTTCTTAGGCCTGATCACGCAGGGAATCTGCCCTTTTCAGCACAGAGCTACACCACCCTGTCATTGTTTCAGGCTTAGGTGGAGCAAGGGAACTAAGGCAATAAGGAGATTTTCTCCCAGACAATGAGAACTCAGGCTATGTCAAAGCCGAGGAGTGAGGGTCCATCACCCCCTTTTGCTGCAGCCCCCCAAATCCTTCTTTTGGGGGGCCACCCAAAGTGATTGTGCCTGTCTTAGGTCATTCCCCCCATGGGGAATCTTACCCGTCTTTGGCTAACCGACCAAGCTTTTTGGGGTTCAGTTACGAATAAAGCAGCAGAAGCAGCATTCCTGCCAGGGAGATAAGCTTTCGTCTCCTTGCTGGCTTACGGTTCCACAGGCGTTCCCTTAGCCTTAGCCTAGGCAGGGGGTTTCAGCTTCTGATACCAGTCAGGGTGGTTCCCAACAGTTCTGCACCAGAAGAGACCTGGATGCTTGAAGTCTCATGGAAGTAAAGATGCAGTGGGAGACACAGCAGGCTGCATTCCTTGGCTGAGACTGTCCTCTCTGGCTGGGACAATGCCAGAGAAATTGGGAAACAGGGTGACACCTGGAGAATGGGTAAGAGTTGGGCTGCGAATGACCATAACCCAGATTGTGTCAGCGAATTGGGCTGTGTCAGAAGCTGGGTGCTTGTAAGGAAAGGCCCCCTGCAACCAAGGGGAATTCCATCAAAAAAGGCTAGCAGACATTGTGCAAGCAATCTCATGCTCAGCAGCCAGGCCAGCAAAGAGGGTAGAGGACGGGCACAATTTCCTCCAAATCAGGGCACCTCACAAACTCATCAAGGAGGGCAGCAGGGGCTCGGAGAGGTAGCAATCCCCAGAGAGACTTAATTTAATAGGGGAACTAAACTGCCCTGAAAGGACTTGCACTTGTGCAGCATGCAGGCCAGCAAAGAGGGAGGATGAGGGGTGTAAATTGCTCCCACTTGGTGCACCTGACAGATTAATCAAAGAGTTACATGATGAGGTGGGTTACAAGGGCCAGCCTGGTGCATATGGACCACAGGGACTGGACAGTGCTCTGAGGGTTTGGGCTAGAGGATGGGCACTTATGTTTATTGTAGCCCAAATTGAGCCCTCAACCTTGCAAAACCACAGGAAAGAAAAAATAATGGAGCCCAGCTGCCCACTGCCTGCATCATCCAGGAAGACCAGCAGAACCACTGGAGAGTTTAAAGTCAGCAGGAGGCTTTTTCATTCCCCATGCATGAGACAAGAACACCTGGTCCTGTGAAAGGAACAAAGATCTAGAGAGAGATCAGAAGGCTAATGCCAACAACAATTTCACTTTGCTATCCTGTAGAACTTGCATTTTGTAATTGTTATTATTATTATTTTCTTTTCTTATTTACCTTTTTTTCCTTTTGGTTTTCTGTTTTGTTTGATTGTTTGATTTCATCACTTGAATAGTTTTCTTTGTTCTCCCTTTCATATAATTTTCTTCTTTCACTTCACTCATATTCCAACAATACACTACTCTTGGTCTTTTACTTTTCATTGTTTTAATTCAGATTGTACATTTCTTGTCATATTATTGTTGTTGCAAATCCTACACAGAACCCTTCCTTGGTCTTCATCCATTTCATGATCTTCCTGAGTTTTATCATCATTGTGGTTAACGTTATTCTCTCAAACACTATGCAAATTTCTATCACTCTCACTGTATCTCGCCATCTACCCTCACGTAAGCACTCTGCTTTCTTGAGTCAGCTCACATTATTTTCACCTCTAATAAGAGTCTTATGTCTATTTTACCTTTCATAAAAAGTGGCTAGTTGGGTGGAATATCAGTTATTGCTATGCTTCTCTGAAGGACCTTCTATCTGTTCTCTATTTGTTGGTACTTTAAATGCCATACAATACTCTCCTACTGTACTAATCAATTTCACCTTTGCCCCTACCCTGACCACATACAAGATAAGGTGGGAGTTGTGAACACCAGTAAACCCACTGGAGGGGAGAACCCACCAACAAAGGAGCCACCAACAGATAAAACCCAAGTACAACAAAGGAACCCAAACAAATGGAATAAAGGGCAACCCTAGGACATCCATACAAGGCAATTAAAGAGCCCTCACCACTGAGTCCCACAGAACTCCTACCATAATAGTTCACCCTACAAAGACAGCTAACAAAGCAGAGCATTGGGAATCACAGAGACAAACAAAAAGACTCACCTAAAATGAGGAGACAAAGAAAGAGCCTGCAATCAAAGGGATGGAAAACTCCCCACTAAAAGAGCACAGTGAAATGGAAGTAAGTAAACTATCAGATATAGAATTCAAAAGAACGGTTATAAGGATACTCAAGGAACTCACAGAAAACTATAATGAACTGAGTGAGAACAATGACAGTGTGAAAAAAGAAAATAAAAACTATAAACAAGAACCAGGAAGAAATGAAGAATACAGTTACTGAAATACAAAACACACTAAAAGGAATTACAAACAGGCTGGATGAGGCAGAGGACTGAATTAGTGAGTTGGAAGACAAGGTAGAAAGAAATAACCTGGTAGAGCAGCTGCATGAAAAAAGACTAAAAAAATGAAGATATCTTAAGGGAACTGCAAGACAACATGAAACTTAACAACATTCGAATCATAGGAAAACAAGAAGGAGAAGAAAATGACCAAAGGATAGAAACCCTTTTTGAAATAATAATGACAGAAAACTTTCTGAACATGGAGAATGGAAAAGCTATGCAAGTTCAGGAAGCACAGAGTATCCCAATCAAGATGAACCCAAAGAGGTCTACTCCAAGATACATCATAATTAAGATACCAAGTTATAAACACAAAGAGATGATCATAAAAGCAACAAGAGAGAAACAAGGTAATGTACAAGGGAGCTCTGATAAGGCTAGCAGATTATTTCTCAACAGAAACACTGCAAACCAAGAGAGAATGGCAAGAAATATTCCAAGTAATGAAAAGCAAAGGCCTTCAGCTACTACTACTCTACACAGGAGAGGCTCTCAATTAAAATGGAAGACAAAATAAGGAAGTTCCCAGACATAAGAAGGCTGAAAGAATATAACTCCATTAAAGTAGAACTGTAAGATATGCTGAAGGGATTGCTATAAGAGGTGGAAGAAAAAGTGAGAGAGAGAGGAAGACAGGAATAAAGAGGGGGGTGATTAAGTACCTATCCATAATCTTAAATGTTAATGGATTAAATGCTCTAATCAATAGACATAAGATAGCGGAATGGATAAGAAAACATGACCCATACAAATACTTCCTACAAGAGACCCACCTCAGAACAAAATACCTACACAGACTGAAAGTGAAGGGTTGTAAAAAAAAAATATCCCAAGCAAATGGTCAGAAAAATAAACTAGTATAACAATATTACTATCAGACAAAATAGGCTTTACATCAAAAGACATACAAAGAGACACTGAAAGACAATTCATAATACTCAAGGGAAGAATCCATCAAGAAGACATAAACATTGTAAATATATATGTACCCAACATAGGAGCACCCAGATATATAGGGAAAATGTTGGAGGAGAACCAGAATGATATATAAAGCAACACACTTATACTAAGGGATTTTAACACCTCACTGACTAAAAATGATAGATCTTCCAAGAAAATACCAACAAGAATATTGCAGCATTTAGCAGTGCCCTAATTTCAATGGACTTAACTGATGTATATAGAACTCACACACCAAGTAGCAAAATACACATTCTTTTAAATTGCACATGGAATACTTTGAAAGATAGACCACATGATAGGACACAAGACAAGCCTCAGCATATTCAACAAAGTGTAAAACATATTCAGCATTTTTTTCAGACCATAAGGGCCTGAAAATAGAAACCAACCTCAAGGAAAAAACTCAAAAACATTCAAATTCATGGAGATTGAATAGCATGCTATTAAACAATGAAGGAGTTAATACTAACATCGATGAAAAATGAAAAAGTTCCTAGAAACAAATAAAAATGAACACATAACAGTCCAAAACCTCTGGGACACAGCAAAGGCAGTCCTGAGAGGGAAGTTCATAGCAAAATAAGCCCACCTAAATAAGATAAATTCATTTCAAATAAACAACCTAACCAAACATCAAAAAGAACTGGAGAAACAGCAACAAACAAAATCCAGAGGGAGTAAAAAGAAGGAAATAACACAGATCAGAGCCAAATTAAATGACACAGAGAATAAAAGAACAATCCATAACATCAAAAAATCCAGGAGCTGTTTCTTTGAAAAGTTATACAAAGTCAACAAGCCTTTAAGCAGACTATTCAAAAAAGAAAAAATAGAGGACCCATATAAATAAAATCAGAAATAAAAGAGGACAGATTACAACCAATACCATAGAAATACAAAGGATTGTAAGGAATTACTAAGAACAACTATATGTCAAGAATTTTAAAACCGAGATGAAATAGACAAATTTCTGAAAAAAACATAATCACCCAAAACTGAATGAAGAACAAGCAGAAAGCCTAAACAGGTTGAAAACAGCTGGTGAAATATAAAGCAGTAATAAAAAAAACTCCCAGAACACAAAAGCAATGAACAGCAGGGTTTCACTAGAGAATTCTACAACACATTTAAGGAAGAGCTAACCCCTATCCTTCATAGACAATTCCAAAAATCCAAGATGAGGGAAGTTCCCAAACTCTTTTTATGAAGCTATCATCATCCTAATCCCAAAACCAGATAAAGACACAACAAAGAGAAAAAACTGCAAGCCCATACTGCTGCTGAACATAAACATTAAAATCCTCAACAAAATGTTGGCAAACAGTATCAAGCAACACATTATAATGATCATACACCATGATCAAGTGAGATTTATCCCAGGGATGCAAGGATGGTACAGTATTTGCAAACCAATAAATGTAATATATCACATAAACAAAAAGAAAGAAAAATCACATGATCATATCAATAGATGTGGAAAAAGTATAGCACTCATTTATGAAATAAATACTCAGGGACTTCCAGCCAAGGTGGAGGCATAAGGTAGATACACTGTGCCTCTTCACAAAACTAAAAGGATGGCAACAATTTTAAAAACAAACAAACAACTACCAGAACTGCCAGAAAATCAAACTGTATGGAAGTCCAACAACCAAGGAGTTAAAAAAAGACATATTAATCCAGACTGGTAGGAGAGGTGAAGATGGGCACCTGGGTGGAGAGCACTCATGACAAAGCAGCAGCTGGAGGACTAGGGCAGGCAAGGTGGTGACTCAAAGACCAGGTGAGGTGGCCACTGGCAGACAGGGCTGTCCTACATTTGTGCACAGATAAACTGGGAGAACTAAACTGGGGAGTGAGACAGTCTGCACAACCCAGCTTTCCAGCACAGGGAAATAAAGCATTAAAACATCTGACTGAAAAACCTGTGGGGTTGTGGCAGGGAGAGAAACTTCTAGCCTCATAGGACAGTTCATTGGAGAAAACCATAGGGTCCTAGAATGTACACCAGCCCACTCACCCTTGAATCAGCACCAGAAGGCCCCAGTTTATTTGTGGGTAGCTGGGGAAGTTACTGAAAGCAGGTTGAGAGCCCAGCAAGGAGCATTGTACCTTTTTGGATTACTTTCCTACATAGAGCACCACAATGCAGTGACCTGGGTTGTCCTGTCCTAGCAAATACCTAAGGTTCTGCCCCTTACTAGGTAACAGATGCTCTGAGATGAAAAATATGGCCCAAATGAAAGAACAGACTGAAGTTCAAGAAAAAAAAAATACAACTAAGCAAAGAAGAGATAGCCAACCTATCAGATACACAGTTCAAAACACTGGTAAGTAGGATACTCATAGAAATGGTTGAGTACTGTCATAAGATAGAGGAAAGACTGAAGGCTATGAAAAGTGAATTAAAGAGAAATACACATGGAACCAACTGTGATGGGAAGGAAACTGGGACACAGATCAACCCTTTGGACAACAAGGAAAAAATAAACATTCATTCAGAACAGAATGAAGCAACAGGAATTCAAAAATATGAGGAGAGGCTTCAGAACTTATGGGACAATTTTGAATGTTCCAACATCTGAATCACAGGGGTGCCAGAGGAAGAGGAAGAGAAATAAATGGGAAACTTATTTGAAAACATAATGAAGGAGAACTTCCCAAATCTGGCAAAGGAAATAAACTTCCAAGAAGTCCTAGAAGCCCAGAGAGTCCCAAGGAAGCTGGACCCAAGGAAACACACACCAAGGTGCATCATAATTATATTAGCCAAGATTAAAGATAAGGAGAAAACTTTAAAAACAGCAAGAGAAAAGGAGATAGTTACCTACAAAAGAGTACCTGTAAGACTATTAGCTGATTTCTCAAAAGAAACCTTGCAGGCAAGAAGGGGCTGGTAAAAAGTATTCAGAGTCATGGAAGGGAAGGACTTACATCCAAGATTACTGTATCCAGCAAAGCAATCATTTAGAAAGGAAGATCAGATAAAGTGCTTCCTGGATAAGGTCAAGTTAAAGGAGTTCATCATCACCAAGCACTTATATGAAATGTTAAAGGGACTTATCTGAGAAAGAGAAGATCAAAAACTACAAACAGCAAAATGATAACAAACTCACAACTATCAAAAACCAAACCTAAAGAACAAAACAAAAACAAACTAAGCAAACAACTAGAACAGGAACAGAATCACAGAAATGGAGATCACATGGAGGGTTAACAGTGGGAAGTGGGAATGGGGAGAATTCAGGAAACAGTACAGAGAATAAGAAGCATAAATAGTAGCAACAAAATAGACATGGGGGAGTTTAAGAATAATATAGGAAATGTAGAAGCCAAAGAAATTATGCATACAACCCATGGACATGAACTAAGGAGGGAAGAATGTGGGTGGGAAGGAGTTGCAGGGCGAGAGGAATAAGGGAGAGGATAGGACAACTATAACAGCATAATCAATAAAATATATTTTAAAAAAGCAGAAAAAAACACTCAGCAAAGTGGGAGTATAGAGAGCATATTTCAAAGTAATAAAGGCCATAGGTGAGAACCCTACAGCCAACATTATACTCAACAGTAAAAAAATAAAAGCTTTCCCACTAAGATCAGGGATAGGACAAAGATGTCTATTTTCATGATTTCTATCCAACATTATATTAGAAATCCTAGCCACAGTGATTGGAAAAGAAAAGGAAGTAAAAGGCATCCAAATTGGAAAGAAAGAGAAAAAACTGTCACTGTTTACAGAAGATATGTTAGTGTGCATAAAATTCCCAATAGGCTCCACCAAAAATCTACTAGACCTAGTAAGTGAATTTGATTAAACAGCAAGATACAAAGTCAATATTCAGAAATCAAAGGCATTTTTTGTACACCAACAATGAAATATCAGAAACAGAAATCAGGAAATAATCCCATTTGATACAGCAACCAGAAAAACAAAAGCTAGAATAAACCTTACCCAGGAAATAAAAGACATGTACTCAGAAAACTACACAACACTGAGTAAAGATATTAAGGAAGACACACACACAAAGGAAGCATATATCATGTTCATGGATTGGACCAAATAATATCATCAAAATGTCCATACTACCAAAATCAATGCATAAATTCAACACAATCCTTATTAAAATACCAACCATATATTTCACATAGAACGAACATTTCAAAAATCTATATGGAACCATAAAGAACATCGAAGAGTTACAGAAATTTTGAGAAAGCAGACCAAAGTTGTAGGGATCACAACACCTGACATCAAACTATATTACAAGGCCTCTATAATCAAGACAGTCTTATAATGACATAAGAAGAGGCATATAGATTAGTGGAAGAGAATAGACAGCCTAGAAATAAACCCATGTCTCTGTGGTCAATCAATATTCGATAAAGTGTGGAGAAGCATAAAATGGAATAAATATAGTCTTTTTAACAAATGGTGTTGGGAGATATAGACAGCTACATGCAAAATAATGAAACTCGACCACCAACATACATCACTGACAAAAATAAACTCAAGATGGGTGAAAGATTTAAATATAATTTGTGACACCATAAAGGTTTTAGATGAGAACTTAGGCAGGAAAATCTCATATATTCCATGCAACAATATTTTCACTGATACAATCCCTAGAGCAAGGACATAAAGGAAAGAATATGCAAATAGAACTTCATCAAAATAAAAATTTTCTGTACGGCTAAAGAAAACATCAGCAAAATGAAAATGGAACCAACCATATGAAAAAAATATATTTCCCAATGACACCTCAGACAAGGGTTTGATCTCTGAAATATATGAAGAACTCACACAACTCCAAACCAGGAAGATCCAATTAAAAAATAAGGAAAAGACCTAAACAGACACTACTCCAAGGAGGACACACAGAGGGTCTGGAGACATATAAAAGGATGCTGAACATCACTAGGCACCAGAGAGATGCAAATTAAAACCACAACGATATACTACTTCACACAAGGCAGAATAGCTATTGTAAACAAATCAATATCCATAAGTGCTGGAGAAGCTGTGGAGAAAAGGGAACCCCAGTGCAATGTTGATGGGAATGCAGACTAGTACAGCCACTGTGAAAAACAGCATGGAATTTCCTTAGGAAACTAAAAATGAAACTGCCTTTTACCCTGTAATTCCACTACTAGGATTATACCCTAAGAACCCTGAAACACTAATTCATAAGAACCTATGTACCCAATGTTTATAGCAGCACACTTTACAGTAGCTAAGGGCTATAAGCAGTGTGAAGCCCATAAGTAAATTAGTGGGGAAAAAAACAATGGTACATTTACACAGTGAAATTCTACACAACAGAAACAAAGAATGAGCTCCTTCCCTTCGTTAAGATATGGAGGGAACTGGAGGGCAATATGGTAAGTGAAATAAACCAGGAAGTGAGAGACAAATACCTTATGCTCTCACTTGTAAGGGAAACCTATTCGACAAAACAAACAAGCAAGCAAAATATAAAGAGACATTGAAATAAAGAACAAACTTACAGTAACCAGAGGGGAGGGGTTAGAGAGATAATGGTGGAAAATAGGGAAGGGGGCCATCAGAGAACCTGTGTAAGGAACACATGGACAAAGCCAAAGCGGGTAGGTTCAAGAGTGGGAAGCAGGGATGTGTGGGGTGACAGGAGGCACGATGCAGTGAAAATGGAGACAACTCTACTTGAACAACCATATAATAAAAGTATAAAACAGTAAACATACAATCTCCTAAAACTGAAAATGGAAGAAAACAGAAAACATGAATAGGCTGATAACATGAATGAAATCAAAACTATAATCAAAAACCTTTTGTCACAATGAAGTCCTGGACTAGATGGCTTCATAGGAGAATTTTACTTTTCATTCAAAGAACTGTCACTGATCCTCCATAAACTATTAAAAAAAATCCATGATAGGGAAGATCCCCAAGCTTTGTCTATGAGTCCAATATTATCCTAAATTCAAAATAAGGTAAAGACACAACAAAGAAATAAAATCGGAGATCAATATCCCTGGTAAATATACATGCTAAAATCCTGAACAAAATATTACAAACAAGATCTAAGAATAAATCAAAAAGATCATGCACCTTGACAAGGGGGAATTTTTTTCAGGGAGGT
Source organism: Phyllostomus discolor (assembly GCF_004126475.2). NCBI lineage: Eukaryota > Metazoa > Chordata > Mammalia > Chiroptera > Phyllostomidae > Phyllostomus > Phyllostomus discolor. The sequence continues at coordinate 62,868,874 of NC_050198.1, read as the reverse complement.
AAGGTTGGTACAATATTCACAGATCAATAAATGTGATTCATAGTGTAAATGAAATTAAATATAAAAATCACATAATCATATCTATAAATGCAGAAAAGGCATTTGATAAAATCCAGCACCCATTTATGATAAGCACCCTTAGCACAGTGGGAATAGATGGATTATACCTCAACATAATAAAAAGCCATACACGAAAAATCTACAGCTAACATCGTTCCCAATGGGAAAAAACTAAAAGCCTTCCCCTTAATACCAGGAACAAGACAAGGCTATCTGCTTTCAGCACTCTTATTCAACATAGTTCTGGAAGTCTTACTCAGCTATCAGACAAGAAGAAGAAAGAAAAGGCATCCAAATTGGAAAGGAAGAAGTATACTGTCATTATTCACAGATGGCATGATATTGTACACAGAAAATCCTAAAGAATTCACAAAAAAAAACCACTACTACACATAATTGTTGGGAACTGCCCTGCCTGGTTTCAGAAGCTGTAACCCCCCATGGCTAAGGCTGAGTGAGAGATGTTGGGACCAAAACCCACTAAGGAGACAAAGCTTATCCCCCTAGCAGGGGCACTGCCTCTGCCCACTTTACTTCACCCTGCCTGGACCCCAGTGCATGACCAGTTAGCCAGTGACACATAATATTCCTCAAGGGAGGGATGACCTAAGATAGGCATGGTCATGAGGGAGCCCTCAGGGAAGAACTTGGGGGGCTATGGAGATAGGGAATGATGGACCCTCATCCCTCATTTTTGATATAGTCTGAGTCCCCATTCTGTCTGCAAGAAGTTCCTAATCTCTTGTCTGCCTTACTTCCCCTGCTCGACCTAAGCCTGAAACAATGCTGGAGGTGAGTGTGGCCCTGTCCTGGAAATGGCCAGTTCCCTGGGGTGATCAGGTCTAAGAAAGAATACATAAAATCCTGTGAAACTTGCTTTGCTAATACCTTCAATTTAAATGATAAGGGTCCAAGTATGAAATGAATTTGTTTCCCCCAAATTTTATGGCCCTTTAGCTATTTGACTCTGACTCAAAATAGGCCCTCAGAGTTCTTTGAATGTTATCTATTTGATCATTACTGCTTGACAATGATTGATGAGCTTTCCATATGTTCTCTGTATTCCTATGCAAATTAAAGCAAATAAAAGCTTGTCAAGGCAAGAGTCAGTGCACTCTCCCCTTGAGAGGGTGGCTGTGCTGTCCCTTTTCCTCCACAGGATTCAGTAGTCCATGTGAATTTGTCTTGTCTCAGCCATAATGACACAGACACTGCGGACCATTGTCCACATCACCTAATAAATGAATTTGGCAAAGTAGCAAGATACAAAAGTAATACCTAGAAATTGATGGCATTTTTATATACCAGTCATGAACTATGAAATAGTTAAACAAAGAAAACAATACAATTTACCATTACAACAAAAAAAATAAAAAAGATACCTACAAATATATTTAAGCAAGGAGGTCAATGACCTGTACTCAGAAAACTATAGGCCACCGACAAAATAAATTGAGAAAGATACAAATGTGGGGAAGGAGATACCATGTTCACGGATTGGAAAATTTAACATCATTAAAAAGGCCATTTTACCCAAAGCAATCTATACATTCAATGCAATTCCTATTTAAATACCAATGGCATACTTCTCAGAACCAGAACAAATATTCTAAAAAAATTATATGGAACCAAAAAAGACTGCAAATAGCCTCTGCAATCTTGTAAAAGAAAAAATGAAGCTAGAGGTATCACAACTCCTTATATCAAACTATATTGTAAATCCATTGTAATAAAAACAGCCTGGTACTGGCAAAAGAACAGACACATTGATCAATGGAGCAGAACAGAGCACCCAAGAATAAACCTATGCCTGTATGGTCAATTGATATTTGACAAAGGTGGCAAGGGCATACAAGGGAGCAAAAATGGTATCTTCCACACATGGTTTTGGGAAAACTGAACTAGTACATGCAAAACAAAATAATGAAACTAGACCACCAATTTATACCATACACAAAAATACACTCCAAATGTAAAAAGAACTTAAATGTAAAGTAGTGAAACAATAAAAATCCTAGAATAAAATATAGGTAGTCAAATCTCAGATATTCGATGTAGAAATATTTTTGCCAAAAGAATTCCTAAGGCAGTGGAAACAAAGCAAAAAGTAAACACGTGAGACTACATAAAAGTAAAAAGCTTATTCACAGCTAATAAAACTATCAGCAACACAAATAGGGAACCCACTGTATGGGAGAACATTTTCACCAATGATACTTATGACAAGGGTTTAATCTCCAAAGCACATTTACAAAGAACTAATATACCTCAACATCAGGAAGATAAACAACCCAATTAAGAAATGGGTAAAAGACCTGAATAGACACTTCTCCAAGGAGGACATACAGAGGGCCCATACACATATGAAAGAAATTCTCAGCATCACTAATCACCAAAGAAATGCAAATTAAAACCTCAGGAGTTCCTGCCAAGATGGAGGCAGAGGTAGAAATGCTTCTCTTCCCTGCACAACCAAAAGAAGGATAACAACCAATTAAAAAAAAAAGTGCCAGAAAATCAAACTGCATGAAAGTCCAACAACCAAGGAGTTAAAGAAACATTCATCCAGTCAGGGGCAGAGAGGATGAGTGGCAAGGTGGTGGCTAGTGACCCAGAATGGATGAGGCAGGGGCTGGCAGACAAGATTTCCCACACCGAAGTGCGGATAAGCTGGGAGGAAAAACTAGGGGGCATGGTAAACTGTGTAACCCAGTGTCCCAGTGCAGGGAAATAAAGCATCAAAAGCTCTGACTGTAAAAACCTGTGGGAATCCCAGCAGCAGGAGAGACTCCCAGTCTCACAAAAGAGCCCGTCGAAGAGGCCCACAGGATCCTAGAACATATACAAGCCCACCTACCTGAGAATCAGCATCTGAAAAGGTGCAATCCACTCGTGGGAAGGGAAGGAAGTTACTGAAAGCTGGGCAAGAGTTAAGGAAGCTAGCAAGCAACATTGTTCTCTGTCTGACCCCTGCCCCACAGACAGCTCCACAACCCAGTGAAGTGGGTTATCCTGCCCTGGTGAATACTTAAGGCTCCACCCTTTACCGCATAACAGGTGTGCAGAGAGAAAGAAATATGGCCCAAATAAAAGAACACATCAAAACTCCAGAAAAAAAAAAACAAAGTGACAAACAGATAGCCAACCTATCAAATACAGAAATTGAAACATTAGTAATTAGGATGCTCACAGAAATAATTGAGTTCAGTTGCAAAATAAAATAAGAAATGAATGCTATACAAACTGAAAAGAAGCAAAATATACAGAGAACCAACAGGGAAGGCAACTAAACATGGACTCAAATCAATAATTTGTGACAAAAGAAAGAAATAAACATCCACATAGAACAGAATAAAGAAACAAGAATACAAAAAAAAAAAAAAAAAACAAAACGAGGAGAGGCTAAGGAACCTCCAGTATAACTTTAAACATCCCAACATCCAAATTATAGTGGTGCCAGAAGGAGAAGAGGAAGAGCAAGAAATCAATAACTTATTTGAGCAAATAATGAAGGAAAACTTCCCCAGTCTGGGGAAGGAACTAGATGTGCAAGTCCAAGATGCTCAGAGAGTCCCAAAGAAGTTGGATCCAAGGAGAAACACAACAAGACACATCATAATTTAGTTACCGAAGATTAAATATAAGAAGATAAAAAATATATATTCAGAGAGAGGGGAAAGGAGAGAGGGACAGAAACATCAATGTGTGGTTGCCTCTCTCATGTACCCTACTGGAGACCTGGCCCACAACTCAGGCATGTGCCCTGACTGGGAATCAATCTGGTGACCCTTTGATTCTCAGGCTGGCACTCAATCCTCTGAGCCACACCAGCTAGGGAAAGGATAGAGAGTTAAAAACAGCAAGAGGAAAGGAGAGAGTTACCTACAAAGGAGTTCCTATAAGACTATCAGCTGATTTCTCAAAAGAAACCTTACAGGAAAGAAGGGACTGGAAAGAAGTATTTGAAGTCTTGAAAGACAAGGACCTACATTTGAGATAACTGTATCCAGCAAAGCTATAATTTACAATGGAAGGGTAAATAAAGTGCTTCCAAATAAGGTCAAGTTAAAGGACTTCATTATCACCAAGCCCTTATTATATGAAATGTTAAAGGGACTTATCTAAGAAAAAGAAGATTAAAAAGTATAAACAGTAAAATGACAACAAATTCACAACTATCAACAAATAAACATAAAAAATTTAAAAAATGAACTAAGCCAACAACTAGAACAGGAACAATTTTATGGTAATAGAGATCACATGGAGGGTTATAAGCAGGGAGGTGGAGGTATTCTTCCCTTGAGTATTATGATGTGTCTTTCTTTGTCTCTTTTTATGACCTTTGTTTTAAAATATATTTTGTATGATATAAGTATTGCTACCCCAGCTTTTTTTCCTGTCTATTTAATTAGAATATTTTTTCCAACCTCTCATTTTCAGCCTGTGTAGGTAGTTTGTTCTTAGGTGGGTCTTGTAGGCAGCATATATGCAGGTCATGTTTTCTTATGCATTCATCTACCCTTTGTCTTTTGATTGGAACATTTACTCCATTTACATTTAAGGTGATTATTGATAGGTACTTACTCATTTTTCCCCTTTGTACCTTTGTTCTCCTCCCCCTCTCTCTTTTTCTTCATCTTCTTGTAGTAGTCCCTTTATAATATCTTGCAATGCTGGTTTGGTGAAGTGTAATCTTTTAGCCTTCTCCTCTCTGGGAAACTCCTTATTTCATCTTCCATGTTAATTGAGATCCTTGCTGGGTAGAGTGGTCTCAGATGCTGGTTTTTGCTTTGCATTACTTAAAATATTTCTTGCCATTTCCTTCTGGCTTGTGGTGTTTCTGGTGAGAAATCAGTGGCTAGCCTTATCAGAGCTCCTTTGTATGGTACTTCTCGCTTCTCCCTTCTTGCCTTGCTTCTCGCTCTGCCTCTCTCTTTGTGTTTAAAATTTTGCATATTAATTATTATATGTCTTGGAGTATGTCTCTTTGGGTTCATCTTGATTGGGACTTTCTGTGCTTCCAGAGCTTGTATGGCTTCTTCCTTCTCCAGGTTAGGGGCATTTTCTTTCACTATTTATTCAAACATGTTCTCTACCCCTTGCTCATTTTCTTCTCCTTCAGGTGTTTTTATGATTCTAATGGTGTATTTCAAGTTGTCCTGCATTTCCCTTAAGCTATCTTCATGTTTTTTTAAATATTTTTTGTACAGCTTCTCTACCTGGATATTTATTTCTACCTTGTCTCCCAGCTTACTATTCAGTCCTCTGATTCATTCCTCTGGTATATATGTATAATTCCTGTAGTATATCTCTTATTTCAGATATTGTATTCTTCATTTCTTCCTGGTTCTTCTTTTTAGTTTCTATTTCCTTTTTCATGTTGTTTTAGATATTACTCAATTGTAGTTGTCTGTGACTTCCTATAGCATCCTTATAACTATTCTTTTGAATTTCATGTCTTATAGTTTGCTTGTCTCCATTTCGTTTGGCTCTTTTGCTGCAGAATTTTCCATTCCTTTTGATTGTATTTTTTCCTTGTCTCCCCATTTTAGGTGAATCTTTTTGTTTGTTACTCTGATTCCAGATGCTCTTCTTTGCCAGCTGTCTTCATGGAATAAACTACTGTGATAGGGGTTCTGTGGGACTCAGTAGTGCAGTATCTTTGATCTGGATGCTCTAGGGTTGCCCTTTCTTCTGTTTGTGTGGGCTCTGTTGTTGTACATATCCTTTACCTGTTAGTGACTTCTTTGTTGGTGGGTTCTCCCTCCAGGTGGCTTACTGTTAATCACAGCTCCCACCTTGTCTTGTATGCTGTTCTACAGGTATTGGTTAACAAAGCAGTATTACCAGACAACCAAACATACACCAGCAAAAATAATCCCCCTACCACATCAGCAATCTCAACTGCAACTGAAATAAGATTAATAAAGGTGAAGAGAGATTTTGGATATAATATGATATGACAAAGGGAATATGACATGACTAAAACAGGGGGAAATGTTATTGTGTGGTAAGAGGGAGGAGAATTGATAAGAGTAGGGATAGAATCAAGGTGAATCAAGGGAGAGAACAAAATTTAAAATGTAAGTAAAACACAAAAGGGTAATTGGAACAACTGGGTAAGAAAAGGGAAAATGATACTATGGAGTTTGAAGTAAAATTGAAAATGTACTGGGCCAATGGGAGCAAAATTGAATAAAAACATGGAACAGTCAATAGCAATGACAGTTAAATGAAGTTTAATAAAGGTAGAACTGTAATAAGAATATTGCTGAAAAGGAAAAGTGCATATGAGATGTCTACAGTAAAGAGAAATGATTTTGATAGGATTGGGGACATAAATTAATAAGTAGTAAAGCCCTGATTGATATGGGTGGAGAGAGAGAGAAAATAATGAAATAAAAATCCTCACTCAATTGATCAGGGGCAGGGGAAGAGAAAATGGAGTAAGGTAGTAGAAGAGTATTCTATAGGTTTTAAAGTACAAAGAGTGAACAAATAGGAGTTCCTTTGGAGAATTAGTGTCATAACTCTGGTATTTTATCCACTTAGCCACAGTTTATAAGATGTGGAAAAGAAATAAGACTCTTATAAGAAGGGAAGAAGAATATGAGGTGATTCAAGAGAGAAGAGTGCGTTTGTGAAGTTAGGTGGAGGAGAAATAGTGAGAGTAAGGGATAGAAATGTGGCATAGTATGTGAGAAAATACTATGACAGCATGGCAGAATGGATTAAGACCAAGGAAGGATGTTGTGTGGGACTTGGAATAACAATAGTATGATAAGTAATATATAATCTGATTAAAAATAATAAAAAGTAAAAAACCAAGACTTGTGAGTTATTTGGAATACAAGTTAAGTGAAAGAAGAAAAATTAAAATACAAGATGAAAGGGATAATTAAAAAAAAACAATAAAAACAAAGAAAGAGAACCTAAATAAGTGGAAAGAAGTAAGTAGTAAAAAAACACGCAAGTTCTGATGAAGAACAAAGTGAAATTTGCCTCAGCTGTTGGTGTTCACATTCTGACTTCTTTCTGGATCTATCTCTGTTTTTTTTCTTGGCTCCTGGTCTTACTGTCTTACTTTTGAAAAAAAAAAAAAAAAAAAAGCTTCCTGATTGTTAAGCCTGCCCAGATGGTTTTGTAGAGCTTCCTGTTCTCTACAGGCTCAGATGGTCTGGTTTCTGTTTTTCCCTTTCCTGTGATTCTGCAAGGATATTGGTTCAGTCTGGGCTACAATTATCACAGGTGCCCAGTTTCCAGCCCATGACCTCAGAGCACTGTGTGGCCTGCACTCTCCACTCTGCACATTTGTGCCAGTCCAATGCCAATAAACCACCTCACTTTGCACCCACTTAATCAGTCCATGAGGTTTACTGAATGGGAGCAAATTGTGCCCACACTCCTCTCTCTTTTTGGCCTGGGTGTTGCACATGTGAGGTCCCTACAGGGTTCACCTCAGTTCCTCTTTTGAAAAAATTATGTTTGGGTGTCACTGTAGCTCTGAGCCCCTGCTGCCTCCCTTTGATCAGTCCATGAGGTGCCCTGAGTGAGAGCAAATCACACCCACATTCCTTCTTCTTTGTTGGCTGTGATGCTTGATGCACAAGGTTCATGCATGGTGCACCTCAGTTCCCCTTTTGGAAAAATCACTTTAGATGCCATTGCAACCCCAAACCACTGCCCAGCTTTCCACACAGTCCAACTCTCTGGCAAGTTCAGAGCCTATCTGGGTCATGGCCAGTCATGGGCCCCCTGCTCTTCCAGCTCTGGGTGTCACCAGGACCCCCAAAATTCTCTGGAACTGTCCCAGCCAGTGACCACCACCCCAGCCTGGGTTCGCTGCTGGCTGTGTGTCCCTTGCTGCTTTTTTTTACCCCCCAGAGACTTTATGAGTACAGGTCTCTCCAGGGAGGGATCTGGAACTTCTCTGTAATGGGAGTGGAGGGAGCTGCTAGGCTGCTATCACTGACCCAGATCTCCTCAATGTCCCCACAGCAACCAGTCTCTGGTGCCAGGCCTGGGGATGTTCTCTGTAGGCCTATAAAACCTCCTTACCACCCATTTTTAAGCATCCTCTTCACACTTTGGTTTCCAAACTTTGTATCAGCTGAGATTCTATTGGTTGTTCACTTTGTTTTTCAGAAGATTGACTAAGTGTTCTAGTTGGGTGCATGAGCAAGTAGGCTCTGCTCCCACCTACATCAGAGCCATCTTCTCCCCTAGGATCTAATAAAGAAACAATATGCCTGGCTGGCATAGCTCAGTGGATTGAGTGCGGGCTGGGAACCAAAGTGTCCCAGGTTCGATTCCCAGCCAGGGTACATTCCTAGGTTGCAGGCCATAACCCCCAGCAACTGCACATTGATGTTTCTCTCTCTCTCTCTCTCTCTCCCTCCCTCCCTTCCCTCTCTAAAAAAATAAATAAATAAATAAAAATCTTTAAAAAAAAAGAAACAATATAATCACAAATTCTTTGAGGAGGATACAATGCTTCCCAATTTAGTCTATGAGGGCAGTAACACCTTTATACCAATGCCAGAAAAAAAAAACATTAAAATAAAACAAACCTGCAGGCCAATGTCCTTGATAAACATGACATAAGAATTCTCACAAAATGTTAACAAAGAAATCCAATAAAGTTAAAAAATGATTATATACCACGAGTAAGTGGCATTTATTCCAATAATGCAAGTTTTGTTTAATGCTTCAAAACAAATTAAGGTAGTGTACCATATTAATTGAATAAAGAACAAAAACATGATATCATGTATGCATTAAAGTGTTTGAAACAAATCAAGCATGCTTTCATGATTAACACAACACTCATCAAAGCAGAAATAGAAGGGAAATTCCTCATCCTGATACAGGACATACATAAAAGCCCACAACTTAAGATCAAAAACAAGACAAGGATGTCTGCTCTTGTAGCTTCTATTAAACACTGTATTGGTGGTTCTATCTAGGGAAACTGGGCAAGAAAAAAGAAATCATAGCCATCCATGTTGCAGAGAAATGTTTAAAATTATCTCTATTTGCAGATGACATAATTCTAAGAAAGACACATTCAAAATATGCATTAGCAATGAACAATCCAAAAATGAAGTAAAGAAACATTCTTTTACAGTAGCATCAAAAGCAAATAAACATCTAGGAATAATTTTGTTTTCAGTGTTTAAATATTTTATTTATTTTATTTATTTATTTTTAGAGAGAGGGGAAGGGAGGGAGACAAACATCAATATGTGCTTGCCTCTTGCACAACCCCTACTAAGGACATGGCCCACAACCCAGGCATGTGCCCTGGCTAGGAACTGAACCTTTGGTTTGCAGACCAATACTCAATTCAGTGAGCCACACTGGCCAGGGCAGATCTAGGAATAAAATCAACAAAAGAAGTACAAGTCTTATGTACTAAAAACTGCAAAACAGCACCAAAAGAAATTAAAAGACGCTCACACTTTCCTTTTCCAAAGCTTACTAAAAATATACAGATATCAAGACAGTATAACACTGGCATAAAATAGACATTTAATGGAATCTAATTTAAATTGTAAAAATAAACCCTTACAGTTATGGTCAGTTTATTTTTGACAAGCGAGTGCCAAGACACTTTTTTTTTTAAAGAATAACCTTTTCAACAAATCATGTGCAGGCAACCAAATATCAAAAAAAAATAAATAATGCCTTTGAAATAAACAGCAAACTGACAGTAACCAGAAGGGAAGGGAGAGGGAAATAACATTGAAAAGAAGGGAAAGGGACATAAACGAACATGAATAAGGGATCCATGGACAGAGCCAGGGGGGGTGGGATTGAGAATGGGATATGGGCATGGGTAGGGTTGGTGAAAGTGGTGGTGGGAAAATGGAGACAACTGTATTTGAACATCAATTAAAAAGTGAAAAAAAATAATGTCTTTGAACCCAATATCACCAAATTAAAAAAAAAAACACTCAAAATGGCTTGAAAGCATAAATATTAGCATTAAAAATAAATATCTTAGAAGAAAACATGAGTAAATATTTCTTGTGTTAGGTAAATTTTCATAGTTATGACTACAAAAGCACTAACAAAGCAAGAAAATGAATAAATGAGTTTTTGTTTGTTTTCCTTGATTATTTGTTGCTTTCAGTTTGGTAAAGGGAACCAATTACATGATGACAGAAGATGTGAATTTGGGTGGTGAGCATACAATGCAATATACAGATTATTTTCACAGAACTGTACACTAGAAACCTATATAATCTTTTTTTAACCAGTGTTATCCTAATAAATTTAATTAAATAAAAATAATGCAATACAATTTTTGATGGAGAAAAATAAAAATTAATAAAATGGATTTCATAAAAGTTAAAAACTTTTGTGATGAAAATGATATAATCAATGAAGTGAAAAGATAACTCATAATGGCAGAAAATTTTTGTACATTATATCTGATAAAGAATGTTTATTAAGCCCTGGCTGGTGTACCTCATTGGATTGAGCACTGGGCTGTAAACCAAGATGTCACCAGTTTGATTCCCAGTCAGGACACATGCCTGGGTTGCAGGCCAGGTTCTTGGTGTGGGGACCATGAGAGCCAACCACACACTGATGTTTCCCTCTCTCTCTTCCTTCCCCTCTCTCTAAAATTAAAAAAAAAATCTTTAAAAAAGAATATGTTAAAGCTCATACACTCATAATAACTGATCCTTAAAAATGGGCAATGTTGTGATCTGATATTTTTACCAAGGAAGATATATAAATGACTAATAAGCACATAAAATGGTTAATATCATGAATTATTAGGGAAATGGAAATCAAAGTTATAACAATATATCACTTTACACCTACTATAATTGTTTTTAAAAAAAGGCTAATATATTTTGGTGACCTGTAGTGGTATTGAAGCCTCATTCACTGCCAGTGGAATAGAAAAGTGTATAGCTACTTTGGAAAATAATCTGGCAGATCCTCTAAAATTTAAGGATAGAATTACAATATGACCCAACAATTCCATTCCTCAGTATATATCCCAGAGAAATGAATATTTACATTCACATAAGCAATTTCAGGAACAACTATAAAGGATACATGGACAAAACCAAGGGGGTTTGGAATCAGGGAAAGGAGGTGAGGATGGCTCAAGTGGGGAGGTGGGGGGAAATGCAGACAACTATACTTGAACAACAATAAAATTTTTAAAAATGCATACAAATGTTAATGACATTCACATTAATATAAAAAGGTGGAAACACTTCAAATGATCATTAGCTCATGAATGAATAATGAAAAGGTGGTATATACTCTCAAGGAAATATTATTTTTGACAATAAAAAAGAATACAGTTCTGATAGATGCTACAATATGAATGAAACTTGAAAACATTACACTAAATAAAAGAAGCCATATACAAAACTAATCTGCTTTATGATTCATTAATATAACACATCCAGAATGGGCAAATTTATAGAGATAAAGTAGGTTACTGATTGCCCAGGGCTGTGTGTGGTATAGGAGAATAAAGGTAACTATTAATGTGTATAGAGTTTCTTTCGGGATGATAAAATGTTCTAAAATTAGAATGTGGTGATGGTTCCTCAACTCCATGAATATACCAAAAAAAAAAAAAAAAACAACAACACACACCTAAATTATACTTTAAATGGGAAAATATCTGATATATAAATAACATCTGACTCCAAAGTTTTACATTTTCTTCAAATTCCACCAGTGCAAAACCAGCCTCTGAGTGGCCATTTTTCATAAGGCTGTTACATCAGAAAAAGGGGGGTATCTTTCATTGTCTTATTTTTTCCCTAAACCCAGGTGAATTAGAAGAGATGTTACTACTTTTGTCTTGAATATTTTATTTTTCCCAAGAAGACATGTTTAATAAATCAGAACATTATTTTATCTGGCTCCTGCTAAACAGTACATTTTTTTTTATTCCTGTGTACACTTACTATCTTGACATTACTATGGTCTTGGCTTCTGACTTTTCAAAACAATAGAAACATCTTCATAAGGCTATTTCTCTAAATTAGCTGAAACCTGCACAACCTTTTCATTCCAACTCCCCAAGTTTGGATAATCAGACACTAATAAGCAATATCCATTAATGAGTCACAATATAGAATTAGTGCTAAGGAATGGATGTTTTTAGGGAGACCTATAAATTTAGCTTTCTAAAATTTTGAGGATTTTTTTGTTTGTTTTGATGTAATGGAAGACAATTCCTTAAATGGGCTAGATTATCCATTGTAGACTCTTTTAATGAAGCTGGGATTAGATGATCTTTTTAAATACTTCTAACATTGAGATTGTGCAAGATTTCTGGCAAATTTTGTCCACTTATTTTCATCATATATGAGTAGAAACTTAAATTTCCCTTAAAGTGCACACAAAAAACTCAGGTGCATGCACTCAACAAATGCTTGATGATGGACTGATAGAATCAAAGTGAATTCAGTAAACACTGAGGTTTTGTTGTTGTTGTTGTTGTTGTTTGTTGTTGTTATTGTTGAAGAACAGCTGTCTCCATTTTCCCCTACCATTCCTCCCTGCCCCTCCCACCCTCACCTCCCAGCCCCGATCCTGTCCCCTTTGGCTTTCTCCATGTGTCCTTTATACATATTTCCTGAGGTTTTCAAATAGATTTACTAGATAGTTGTTTTTGTTTTAACCTTTGTTTCAACTTTGAGTACTAGGTTTTAAAAGATTGTATTTATTTTATTTTTAGACAGAGGGGAAGGGAAGGAGAAAGATGAGAGAAACATCAGTGTGTGGATGCCTCTGTCATGCGTGCCCCCTACTGGGGACGTGGGATGCAACCCAAGCATGTGCCTTGACTGGGAGTCAGACTGGCAACCCTGTGGTTCACAGGCCAGTGCTCAATCCACCAAACCACACAAGCCAGGGCTAAGTACTAGGTTTTAAAATATAACTTCACTATCAACCAATCTATCAATCAAATATTACCTTAATTTTTCTTTGAAATATTCCTTCAAATTTTGAAACCTGTTTCTTCATCTGGAGAATATCTCCAGTGAAGACACTGACAGATCAGGAAACTAGAGGGGAACTTAGATTTTACCCTACAGATAGAATCAGTTAGATAGAAATAAACATTGCATTTCTATCTCTGTCTATGTATGTCTCTCTATTTCAACACATGAACACACACACAAACACAGAAACACGCATATAAACACACACATTATGGCACTTCAAATTATGGTCTTATGCTGTTTGTTCTGAAGAGATATTTTTCTTTCAATCTGGAAGCATGAAAATAATTTCTTTGGAGAACATTACCCAAACATAATCCTCATTTCTTCAAATTAAAATAGTACTTGGAACTAAAATACTCAGCAAAAGGACATCATATTGTAAAATAATTCATGTTCTATAATCTTTAAATTTTTGAAGGCTTTTATTTAGAACCAGCATATGTTTTGCTGAGCACTGTCCCATGATAAGCACATAGGAACTATATCTTCCTTCTGGGAGATAAATTTTCCTTCCTTATAGTACCTTAATCACCTAAGTTTTAGTGATTGAAAAAATGCATACCAGAGATAAAACTGAGACCCATATATGTCACTGAAAGCTTACTGAAGAAGTATTGTCACCAAAACTTCTGAAAACAGTTGTTAATCTGCTGAAGAGTTTATGCTCTGTGGCCATTTATGTGAAACTTGCACTAATTTATGTGTAAATAAAAGAGACATAAGCACAAAACTAAGAATCCCTGCAGGTTGTGATGTTAGCACCAATGTGGACAAAACTAAATGTTTTATGGATTTTTATTTGATTTTAAAATCAAGTACAACAAAAGACAGTTCCTTTACATTGTTGGAAATATTTAGATGAACAAGCTGAAAATGTTCACTGACCAAAATGAAATATGCAAATAGAACTAAACTTCATTATTTCTCATCTTAATAGAAATTGTAATAAAATCATTATCTGTTGGAGTTGGAAAAGGCATCCAAGGTCATCTATATTCAATTTCTAGTCTCAGAATGGATTCATACATATTACCCAGAGGTTTGTTTATTTGTTTGTTTGTTTGTTTGTTTTAGTTTTCAGTCTCCTAAGTTGTCCCATATTGTGATATACTTGTTTATTTGGTTTCTGATAAACTGAAAAATCTGTATTTTATTTTATTTTGTTTTATTTTTAAAGTTTTTATTTATTTATTTTTAGAGAGAGAAGGGAGGGAGATAGAGAGATAGAGATAGAGATAGAGATAGAGATAGAGATAGAGAGAGAGAGAGAGAGAGAGAGAGAGAGAGAGAGAGATAGAGAGAGAGAGAGAGAGAGAGAGAGGAGAGAGAGAGAGAGAGAGAGAAACATCAATGCGTGGTTGCTGGGGGTTATGGCCTGCAACCCAGGAATGTACCCTGGCTGGGAATCGAACCTGGGACACTTTGGTTCCCAGCCCGCACTCAATCCACTGAGCTACGCCAGCCAGGGCTATTTTGTTTTATTTTATTTTGTAAGTATATTTTATTGATTATGCTATTACAATTTTCCCCTTTATCCTGATGCAGATCCTGGCTCATAGGGTCCGCCATATTGTGGATGAGACACAAGACATTCACAAGGACTACCAAGTCCTGTGGAGGAAAAAGGTGAGCATGGCTTTCTCTCAAGGGGAACAAAAGCCTCTGCCCTTGCCATAACTTGTGTTTATTGGGTTTCTCAGCACATTACAAGATGGTCCTCATTTACTATGCGCAGGTTGGCTTTAGGTGGTAACCTTTTACAGGAAACAAAGGAGTTGCTGCTAATCACATTACAGAAGAAGGACATTTGCAAATTAAAAGGGACAAGTAGTTCAACCAGTTACACTCATGCTTGGAAGGTTTAGCTTGGATTTTAGGAAGTTAGAGTAAGCACTTGCTGCCTCAATTCAGGGTGAGGGAGTTTTAGCAAGAGCAAGTCTCAAAGTGGCCTAGGTACATTGCAGGCCTGATTCCCCATGGGAGATCATGTCCGTGGGCATGGGTCCTGTGCATCTCCAAGTGGAAGCTAGGCCCATGCCACATGGAATGGTCTCCTACATTTTCCCTCCTCCACCCTACATCCCCCAAACTTCCAGCATCCCCCATCTTAGTTCATGTCCATGGGTTGTACATATTAGTTCTTTGAGTTCTCTGTTTCCTATACCATTTTTTACCTCTCCCCATCTATTTAATGCCTACCAATTATGCTTCTTCTTCCCTATGCCTACCCCCTGCATTCCTCCCTGTCACCTCCACACTGAAATCTCTCCATGTGATGTCCATTCTATGATTCTGCCCCTGTTCTGGTTGTTTGCTTACTTTTTGTTTTCATTGTTTGTCTTTTCTTTTAGGTGAATTTATTGATAGTTGTGAGTTTTTTTGTCATTTTACTGTTCATACTTTTGATCTCCTTTTCCTTATATAAGCCCCTTTAACATTTCATATAATAAGGGCTTGGTGATGATGAACTCCTTTAACTTAACCTTATCCAGGAAGCACTTTATCTGTCTTTCCATTCTAAATGAAAGCTTTTCTGGATAGAGTAGTCTTGGATGTAGGTCTTTGCCTTTCATGACTTCAAATACTTCTTTCCAGCCCCTTCTTGCCTGCAAGATTTCTTTTGAGAAATCAGCTGGTAGTCCTATGGACACTTGTTTGTACGTAACTCTCTCTTCTTGCAGCTTTTAAGATTCTCTCTTTATCTTTAATCTTGGGTAACTTAATGATGATGTGCCTTGGTATGTTCCTCTTTGGATCCAACTTCTTTGGGACTCTCTGGGCTTTATGGACTTCCTGGAAGTCTATTTTCTTCATCAGTTTGGGGAAGTTTTCCTTCGTTATTTGTTCAAATAAGTTTTCAATTTCTTGCTGTTCTTCTTATCTTTCTGGAACCCCTGTAATTTGCATATTGGAAGATTTCAGGTTGTCTCAGAGATTCCTCAGCCTTTATTTATTTATTTATTTATTTATTTGGAATTCTTGTTTCTTCATTCTGTTCCAGTTGGATATTTATTTATTTCTTTTTTTGCTTTGAGTTATGGTTTTCTTCCTGTCATTGTTGGTTCCCTGATTATTTTGCTTCATTTCATTTTGCGTATCTTTCTTTTTTTTAATTTTTCAACCAAGCTCAATCAGTTTTGTGAGCATTTTGATTACCAGGGCTTTAAATTCTCCATCAGATAGATTGGCTAGCTCCTCATTGCTTAGCTCTCTTTCTGAAGCTTTTCTCTGTTCTTTCATTTGTCATTTGACCATATTTCTTTGTCTCGGTGCATTGGTCTGGTTGTTCTGGTTGACTGTTTATTTAATTCCTTGGTTGTTGGAATTCCACACAGCTTGATTTTCTGGCACTTCTGGTTGTTTATTGATTTTAGATGTGATGTTATACTCATTTTGGTTGTGCAAGGAAGTGAAGGGTTTCTACCTTTGCCTCCATCTTGGCCAAAACTCCTGAAAATCTGTATTTTAAAATAAGTTTCTTGACATGTTGCTGACATACATACAGGTTTGAGAAATGTTGATTTGTTCTAAAATTGAATAGCTGTGACATAGAAACTCTCTTCAAAAGAACAACAAAAAAATAATTTACGAAGAACAGATACATAGGAAGCCAATTCCCCCCTTTAAAAGAAATTATGGAGGGAAGTGTGGAGGGTTGGATGGGTGGACTGGAATGGGAGTAAAAGGGAGAAAACTGTACTTGAACAATGATTAAAATAAAATTAAAAAAAAGAAAGTATCTTCTGGAGTGCAGGCCCCTTGTAGTACAGGCTTCCCCTGCTAGGTGAGTGTTCTAGGAATCCATCTGTATCATTTTACCATGTGGCACTGTTGTGAGATGCTGCATTTGGCTTCAGAGAATTTTTTGGAAGACTCTTTCAACGTGTTTGCCAATTTCATAATGGTTGATTTACAAGTGTACCTGCCCACGTTGGGCTGGGTGTTCAGCAGTTTTGCATGAAAAACAGCATGACCTCTTTACTACCTTCCCTATTTATCTGATCTCATCCCAAGCGACATTTTGTTGTTGTTGTTGTTGTTGTTGTTTCCCAGATGAAAAAATAAAGTTCTCAGAGGGAAACATTTTGCTGATGTGAAAGAGGTGAAACAAAAAGCAGCAGAAGCAGCATGGCCTCAAAGTAGTTCAATCTCTTCTTGAATTGTCATACATCAGGTCTGACATTCAACAGAAATGTAAAAGACATGTTCAGAAATGTTATCAAGTCACCAAAATCCAAGATAATGAAGAATAATAAAAAAGATGCACATATGATCCAGATATTGGCAATAGCAAAAATAAGACTACAAAGTAGCCACAGTTAATATATTTAATAAAGTGTACAGATATAGAAATTAGATGAAAATATTCATAATTTCTCTATAGAATTTTAATCTATTAAAAATAAAAATCAAATGGAAATTCTAGAATTAACAAGTGCAGTATCTAAAATTTAAAACACTATAGTTGAAAGATTAGAACAAAAAGGGGGATTGGTGAACTGGAAAACAGACAGATTAATAGAAACACAAAGTGAGAAAAACGTGAAAATGGTGGAAAGAATATAAGGGACATATGGAATGGGATAGGATTATTAGAAATAAATGAGAAAATAACAGCATACACAGTGATTCATTAGTATTTGTTTTCTGATTGGGACTGTAGTAAATACAATCACACATTGTAGTAATCTTCAAAGTGGGCATTGTTTACTTTCATGATATAAAAGGTAATTGATTGGTAGGCAGAGAGTAAATATTAAAACTTCTGTCTATTTTATACTCGTTTAAAATTTTCATTTTTATGGTTTTCATATATATGTATAAATAAAATCATACATGGTAGCACATGAACCTACATGAATGAGAAACAAACATATTGGGGTATTAATGCATAAACACATTTTTTTATCCTCACCATGGATAAGTTTTCTTATTGACTTTAGAGAGAGAAAGTGAGGGAGGGGGAGAGAGAGAGAGAAAGAGAGGTATTGATCAGTTGTCTCCAGTATGTGTGCCATGATGGGGGGTGTCAAATCTGTAACCTAGGTATGTGCCCTGACCTGGAATAGAACCTGCAACTTTTTGGTGTATGGATGATGCTCCAATCAACTGAGCCACTCAGTCAGAACAACAAAAATGTATTTTTGTAATAATAAAAGAGGTATATGATCAAAATTTTAGAAAACTTTGACCTATATATGGGGATGGTGGCCTGGATATTAAATAAAAGCACAGTAATGTTTCCTGAGAAATGATTATTGTGTTCTATAATATGGCCTGAAGTTGTACTTTTTGAAGAAACATAATGGGTACTTTACTGGGCACAAAGTAAATCATAATGGGCACTAAGTAAATCATAGAACACCTATGACAAAGTCGATTTTTATTGGTATATATGTTCAAAGGCAAAATGGTAAAAGAAAGCAATTTGTTAGCTAAGAGTCCATTTCCACATCTTCTGAGCCTTCTCCCATATCTCCCATATCCAAAGTTCTCCCCACCAAGACAGATACTTATTTTCTTACTTTTCTAAATGTTCCCCTCCTCCACTTTTGTTCCATTCACTACTGTCCAGCCTTTGAAGAACATGTTTCAAAGCTCTTTTCCATCCACCAGATCAATCAAAACTCATAGTCCCTTGATTTTGGCTTTACAGGTAATTTCATATATTTGCTAGTGAAGGGGAAAACATTTTGACTCACTAAGGAAAACTGAGCATGAGTGGCTTATATTCCAGTCACTATTTGTTTAAAAGCTTTATAGAAGTTTGTTAACCCAATGTGGTATAAAAGCATGAACCTTAAGACAGAATGACTCTTATTGTACAGGGTGGGACAAAAGTAGGTTTACAGTTGTATGAAAAACAGTTTATTCTTATTTTACTATTTATTAATTATTGCATTATTTTCTATGAGAACTACTGTAAACCTATTTTGCCCAACCCTGTGTGTTCCTTTCCCTCACTTGTAAATAATGTCATTAGAAATGTCAATAATTTTTTAATTTTTAATTTTTTATTGTTGTTTAAGTACAATAGTCTCCATTTCCCCTCACCACTCCTATTGACCCCAGCCATCCCCACTTCCCATCCTTGATCCTATTCCACTTTGGTTTTGTCCATGGGTCCTTTATACATGTTCCTAAAAATCCATCCCTCACCCCCGCATTGTTCCCTGTACCTCCCCACTGATTACTGTCAGTTTGTTCTTAATTTCAGTATCTTTAGTTATATTTTGCTTGCTTGCTTGTTTTGTTGATTAGGTTCCACTTATAGGTGAAACATCATATGGTATTTGTCTTTCACGGCCTGGCTTATTTCACTTAACATAATGCTTTCCACTTCTATCCGTGCTGTTGCAAAGAGTAGGAGCTCCTTTCTTTCTGCTGCATAATATTCCATTGTGTAAATGCACCACAGTTGTTCGATCCACTCATTTACTGATGGGCACTTAGGTTGCTTCCATTATTTGGCTATTGTAAATTGTGCTGCTATGAACATTGGGGTACATAAGTTCTTTTGGATTGGTGTTTCAGGATTCTTAAGGCATAATCCCAACAGTGGTATTGCTTAGCCACTGTGGAAAATAGTATGGAATTTCCTCAGAAAACTAAAAATGGTATACAATGTTTTTGATAACCCTGTTTAGACTTCTAAGCCTTTTAATTTTGTTTTAAATATTTACTTAATATATTTAATTTCTTTTAAAATTTGGGCACAAAATCATTGATATATCCTAGAAATTCAATAGTCCAAAAATAATTCACCTCATAAATGAGGAAGTAGTCAAGAAAATTTCTTAGCACATCTGACTTTTCAATAGAAAGAATTTTAAAGTTAGAGGACACTCCAAAGATACAGCACTCTTTTCAAGGTAATGACACATACATTTATTTAACAAGGCAATTTTTGCCAAATGCCAAAGTTTCAGCCCCAAGTAATTTCTCTGGACACACTGTGAAAAATGCAGTTATTTAAATAAAATCTCTATCTCCTTTGGCATTCTTTTTCACAATCCATATCTAATCTGGAGTTTCAATATCTTGATAATGCTGAGTCTACAGTGAAAGGAAGGCAAAGCCTATGCCATTTAAGTGTTACATCTCTTTTTCCAATCTTTAATATATTCTGTTATCCCATAGGTTGTCTCTCAGATGTGTGAAAGAAAAAGTTCATTAATATACTATTTGGCAGATGTTGCTTAACCAAATATATATGCATGTATATGTGTGTGTGTGTGTGTGTGTGTGTGTGTGTGTGTATACACACACATTTATTTATCAAGTGTCTTATGTCACAGTGCATATTAAGAACTCTATATGCATTAGTTTAACTTTCTTTTTTATTTTTATTTTAATTGTTCAAGTACACTTTCCTGTCTTTTACTCCCATCCCAGCTCACCCCCCAACACTCCCCACCTCCCTCCCATTTCCACTCCACACTAGTTTTTGTCCATGTGTCTTTTACACTTGTTCCTGTAAATCTTTCCCTTTTTCCCTGAAATTCCTTTCCCTCTCCCCTCTGGTCACTGTCAGCCTGTTCTCTATTTCAGTGTCTTTGGTTATATTTTTCTTGTTTGTTTGTTTTCTTGATTAGGTTCCTGTTAAAGGTGAGATCATATGGTATTTGTCTTTCACTGTCTGACTTATTTCACTTAGCATAATGCTTTCCAGTTCCATCCATGCTGTTGCAAAGGGTAGGAGCTCCTTCTTTCTTTCTGTTGCATAGAATTCCATTGTATAAATGTACCATGGTTTTTTGATCCATTCACTTACTGATGGGCACCTAGGTTACTTCCAACACTTGGCTATTGTAAATTGTACTGCTATGAACATTGGGGTGCATAGGTTCTTTTGGACTGGTGTTTCAGGGTTCTTAGGATATAATCCTAGCAGTGGAATTGTTGGGTCAAAAGGCAGATCCATTTTTAGTTTTATGAGGAAGTTCCATACTGCTTCCCATAGTGGTTGTACCAGTCTGTAATCCCACCAACAGTGCACTAGGGTCCCTTTTTCTCCACAATATCTCCAACACTTGTTGTTTGTTGCTTTGTTTATGATGGCCATTCTGACTGGTGTGAAGTGGTATCTCATAGTTTTAATTTGCATCTCTCTGATAGCTAGCGATATTGAACATCATTTCATGTGTCTTTGGATCCTCTGTATGTCCTTCTTGGAGAGGTGTCTGTTCAAGTCCTTTGCCCATTTTTTAATTGGGTTGCTTGTCTTCTTAGAGTGGAGTCATGTAAGGTCTTTATATATTTTGGGGATTAAACCCTTGTCTGAGGTATCATTGGCAAATGTTTTTCCATACAGTTGGTTCTCTTTTTATTTTAATACTGTTTTCTTTAGCTCTGCAGAAACTTTTTATTTTGATGAGATTTCATTTGTTTATTCTTTCCTTTATGTCCCACTCTAAGGGACATGGCAGTAAAAATATTTCTGCATGAAATATCTGAGATTTCCTTGCCTATGTTCTCCTCTAGGACTTTAATAGTGTCACGGTTTATATTTAAGTCTTTTATTCACCTTGAATTTATTTTTGTGTAAGGTGTAAGTTGGTGCTCAAGTTTCTTTTTTTTTTTTTTTTGCACATAGCTTTCCAGCTCTCCCAACACCATTTGTTGAAGAGGCTATTGTTACTCCATTTTACGTTGCCACTCCCTTTGTCGAATATTAATTGAGTGTAGAAACCTGGGTTTATTTCTGGGTTCTCTGTTTTGTTCCATTGGTCCATGTGTCTGTTTTATGCCAGTACCAGGCTGTTTTGGTTACAGTGGCTTTGTAATACAGTTTGGTATCAGGTATTGTGATGCCTCCTACTTTCCTCTTCTTTCTCAAAATTGCAGTAGCTATTCGTGGTTGTTTGAGGTTCCATATAAATTTTTGAAGTGTTTTTTCTATGTCTTTGAAATATTCCATTGGTACTTTAATAGGTATTGCATTAGTTTAATTTTCATAAGAGATTTATATGATAGGTATTATTGCTGACTCCATTTTAGAGATGAGGATGTTATGAGGCAAATATGTTATTTGCCCAGAATTAGTAAGGTAATAAGTGGGGAGTCAGGGTTTGAATTTTGTCTATCTAGTTCCAATACCCCAGTTTTGAAAAAATAGTGTAAAATGTATCTAAAGGTATGAAGAAAAATAATTTATCTTTTAAGTTATGGTAGCCAAAGATGTGATGCTTAAAGTAATATGTTGAGCAAGTTGACTGAGATATATTGTGGTACCCTTAGTTTTTAATTGACAGACAGTGTTAAGTGGCAGGAATATAACTGTATTCAGATTTGGTCAAATCTAAATTACTAACAACTGTGACTTTAAGTAAGCTATATGAGTTTTCCACTCACAGGTATGAATGTAGCTTTACAAGTACTTTTCATAAAATAAGTGCTTAATAATTTTGAAGCATTTCTGATAAAAAAAAACATTTTCAGCTTTCTCATCAAGATATGGATATCAGACACTTCTGGTTCATGGGATGTCCTTTTGATTTCTTGTGGCCAATAAAATATGACAGGAAGTGGGCCAGTTTCTATCTCAGACCTCAGGAAGTCCTATACACATTCACTCTCAGTTTTAGAATCCTGCCAGGCTTGTCTACTGGATAATGACAAACACATAACCTACTTACCTGCCTTTGTAATCCTATTGCCAGAGCCAACAGTCAACCAACCCCTTAAAGCAGAACTGCCTGTTTGACTGGCAGCTGTTTACTCACAAATTATTTAGTACAGCAGAAGTCAGAACTGCCTCACTAAGCCCATTCCAAACTACCAACATACAGAATCGTGAACTAAATTAATGGTTGTTGATTGAAGTCATTAAAGTTTGTAGTCATTCTATCCAGTAAAAGTCAACTGATACAGTATTTTTCTCATTCTCTTTCTCAAGATACCAAGTCATATCTTTGTTAAACACTATGCCTCCAGTTAGAGGAGAGAGGATACAAATATTTAGTATAGCAATACTGTATAAAGAACTTATACAGTATTGTAGATAAAATGAAAACGATGCATATTGAATAATTATATACAGGGCACAGGATAAAATCAGATGCTGATTCTCCATATATGAGCTCCTCTGTAAGAACAGATTAGATCATTCAGAAAGCAAATTCATCCTTTCAGGCTACTCAGTTGCTATTTAATGTAGACAGTTATCATATTTATCCCTGTGTTTTCATTACAGCAATTGAGAGAGCAGAATTTGTGACAGTTTGTCTGAGAAATAACTGGTGAGGGTGCATAAAAACCTTCTTGTTTCCAATAGCTAGTTGCCCATTGGGATAACTTAGACTGGATTACTGAAAGGAGTATATGTTACACAGATGAGCTGGCAGAAAGAAGAGGGGGCGCAGCTATTTCTATGAGTAGGCATGTTGTGGAAGTATGAAATCTTTTCACCACACACATAATGACAAGCTGTTGTCAATAGTCACTAATGTGTGAATATTGATGTCAGCAGCAGCCAGTTTAGAGAGGAAAATATAATTAAAAACATGAGTTTTTGAGTTAGCCAGATCAAGATTCAAATTAAAAAAGTCTCCCATTTGTGTATTGTGTGATTTCGAGAATGTTAAACATCCTATCTTTATCGTCCTCATTTGTAGAAAGAGGATAACAATGACACATATTTCATAGGTATATAATGAGTATAAAGAAAGGTAAATGTATACACACACCTACAGCATATTGCAGATGTTCACTAAACACAGTAAACATTACATGTTCTTTCATTGGTGTATATTTCCTAAACTAAGAAGGAAAAAAGATGAAAAGAAGACCTGCATACTGGCTTTTGGGCTATTTTTCCCTAGAAAAATTAACTAAAAGTGGTTTCTTCACTCACATACACACACGAAACTAGCTAGTCTTAATTGTATTTAGTGCTTGTCACATTTAAAATGTTGTATCTCTCTTCTTTTCTGCTTTTCCATTTTTTTTTTTACCTGAAGATGATACACCTTTATCTGGGGAGTGATATTTGTCTTTTGTCTTTCGATATTCCCATTTTAAGAGTCCGAAATGCAAAGCATGTAAGAATGGAAGAAAATCCACTGTGGCCAATTGACCTTTTAGTATGTAGGCTGTGAAATGACTTCTAAACATACTGACAACCTTTAAAATGGCTCTCCATTATGTAAACAGTGAGTGGTGTTAACTAGTAGACTCCTCTCTGACTTCTTCTAAGCAGCACTACCCCATTCCCAGTTCCTGTTCTCTATTAATAACTGGCTAGGTGTAGGATAATAAGTCCTTTGCTTCACAATCTCTCTTTCACAAAGAAACCTATGAGAAGCTGCTAAGTTTTGATTATATTCACTTTAACAGAATTGTCCATTTATTTCTGTCTTCATTTGCTTTTTTGTTTTTTTGCAAAATACTTCATTTTTCCTTCTTTATTTGTTATTCTATTACAATTGTTGCAATTTTTACCTCTTTGCCTTCCTCCACCCAGCTTGCCCACAGCTTCCACAGTCAATCCCCACACCATTGTCCATGTCCATTGCTCATTCATATATGTTTTTTTCACTAGCCCCTTCCCATTCTTTCCACCATTATACACCCCCTCCTCTGGCTGCTGTCATTCTGTTCCAGGTTGTCATGTGTCTGGTTCTATTTTGATCATTACTTTATTTGGTTCATAGATTCCTCTTATAAGTGAGATCATATGGCATTTTCCTTTCATTGACTATCTTACTTCACTAGTTCTATCCATGCTGTCATGAAGTGTAAGAGTTCCGTCATTCTTTCTGCTGCATATTATTCCATTGTGTAAATATACCAGAGGTTTTTGCTCCACTCATTTACTGATGGGCAATTAGGTTGTTTCCAGCACTTGCCTATAGTATATAAGGCTGCTGTGGACACAGAGGTGCATAAATTCTTTTGAACTGGAGTTTCAGTATGCTTAGTGTATATTCCCAGCAGTGGAAATTTTGGGTCAAAAGGGAGTTCCATTTTTAATTTTTTGAGGAAATTTCATATTATTTTCCAAAGTGACTGAACCAGCCTACATTCTTACCAACAGTGCATTATGGCTCCCCTTTCTCCACGTCCTCATCAAAACTTATTGTTTGTTGATTTATTAATGATAACCATTCTGACAGAAATAAAGTGATATGTCATTGCTGTAAGTTACATCTCTCTGATGGATAGTGATGTTGACCATCTTTTCATATAATATAGACCATTTGTGTGTCCTCCTTAGAGAGGTGTCAATTAAGGTCCTTTGTCTATTTTTAGTTGGATTGTGTGTCTTCTTCGTGTTGAGTAATATGAGCCCTTTTTATATATTTTAGAGATTAAACCCTTGTTTGGTGTGTCATTGGCACATATGTTCTCCCATATAGTCAGTTCCCTTTTCTTTTTGATGATGGTTTCTTTAGCCATGCAGAAGTTTTTTTAGTTTGATGTAGTCCCATTTGTTTATTTTTCCCTTATTTCCCTTGTCCTAGGAGATATATCAGGAAAAATATTGCTATATGGAATATCTGAAACTTTAATGACTATATTTTTATGGTGACATTTATGGTATCACAACTTATGAGTAAGTCTTTTATCCATTTTGAGTTTATTCTGATGTATGGTGTAAGCTGGTGGTCTAGTGTCATTTTCTTTGCATTCACCAGTCCAGTTTTCTAAACACCATTTATTGAAGAGACAATTTTTACTCCAATGTGTTCTTGTGTTCTCATTGTCAAATATTAATTGACCATAGAGACATGGGTTTATTTCTGGATTCTCTATTCTGTCCCATTAA
The DNA here is from genome assembly GCF_004126475.2 of Phyllostomus discolor. Lineage (NCBI taxonomy): Eukaryota > Metazoa > Chordata > Mammalia > Chiroptera > Phyllostomidae > Phyllostomus > Phyllostomus discolor. The sequence goes on along the minus strand of NC_050198.1, from coordinate 62,843,050 downwards.
TCTATGTGTCCTTTAGCCAGTACCAGGATTTATTACATTGGGCATGAAGTATATTTTTCTATGAAGTATTGTGATCCCTCCAACTTTACTCTTCTTTCTTAAGATTTCTGAGGCTATTTGGAGTATTTTTTGGTTCCATATAAATTTTTGGAGTGTTTGTTCTAGATCAATGAAATATGCTACTGGTACTTTAATGGGATTGTGTTGACTCTATAGATAACTTGGGGTAGTATGGACATTTTAACGATGTTAATTCTTCCAATCTATGAACACAGTGTATGCTTCCATTTATTTTTATCTTCCTTAATTGTTTTCTTCAGTGTTCAATAGTTTTCCAAGTATAGGTCTGTCTTTTATCTCTTTGGATAAATTTATTCCTAGCTACTTTATTTTCCTTGATGCTATAATAAATGGAACTTTTTCCTAGGTTTTCTTTCTGATAGTTCATTGCTGGTGTACAAAAATGCCTTCAATTTCTGAATATTGACTTTTTATCCTACTACTTTGCCAACCTCACTAATTAGATAAAGTAGTTTTTTGGGGGAAGGGGGAGACTATAGGGTTTTCCATGCACTATCATGTAATCTGTAAATAATGACTTATTTATTTCTTCCCAGTTTAGATGTCTTTCTTTCTTTTGCTTGTCTGATAGCTGAGGATAGAACATCCAGTACTATGTTGAATAAGAGTGGTGAAAGCCCTTGTCTTGTTCTTGATATTAAAGGAAATTCTTTTAGCTTTTGTCCATTAAGCATGATGTTGGCAGTAGATTCTCATATATGGACCTTATTATGCTAAGGTATGCTCCCTTTTTTCCCACTTTACTGAGTGTTTTCATCATAAATTAGTGCTAGAATTTATTTATTAAATGTTTTTTGCAGCATCTATTGATATGATCATGTGGTTTTGTCCTTCATTTTGTTTATGTGGTGTTTTAGATTTCCTGATTTGAGAATATTGTTCCATTCTTGCATCTCTGGGATAAATCCCACTTGATCATGGTGTATGATCTTTTTAATGTATTGTTGGATGTGGTTTGCCAATATTTTGTTGAGGATTTTAACATCTATGTTCATCAGAAATATTGGCCTGTAATTTAATTTCTTTGTTGTCTTTTTACCTGGTTTTGGAATTAAGGTAATGCTGGCCTTGGGGAAAAATGAGGTTCTTCCCACTTCTTGAACTTTTTGGAATAATTTGAGAAGAAAAGGAGATAATTCTCCTTTGAATTTGTGGTAAAATTCACCTGTAAAGACAACCTTACAAGGGCTTTTGTGTACCAGGATGTTTTCATTACTGCTTCAATTTTGGCAGCTGGTAGCAGTCTATTCAGTCTTTCTGCTTCTTCTTGATTCAGTTTTGAAACACTGTATCTTTCTAGAAGTTTACCCATTATGCCCAAGTTGTCCAATTTCTTGGCCTATAGTTGTTCATAGTAATTTTGTACAATCCTTTGTATTTTTGTGGTATCTGTTGTAAATTCTCATCTTTCATTTCTGATTTTATTTATTTGGGTCCTCTGTCTATTTTTATGAGTCTGTTTAAATGTTTATCAAATTTGTTTACCTTTTCAAATAACCAACTCTTGGATTCATTGATTTTTTGAATTTTTATGTCTCTGTTATTTAATTCTGTTATCTCGATTATTCCCCTCTTTGTTCACATTTTGATCTTTGTTTGTTGTTGTTCCTGTAGTTCTTTTAGATGTAGAGTTAGGAAGTTTATTTGAAAATGTTCTATTTTATTTAAGTAGATCTGTATTGCTATAAATTTCTTTCTTAAGACTGCCTTCACTGTGTTCCATAGGTTTTGGGATGTTGTATGTTCATTTTTATTTATTTCCAAGCACTATTTGATTTTTCCCTTGATCTCATTGTTAATCCATTCATTGTTTGATAACATGTTATTCAGTCTCCATATATTTGTTTTTTGTGTTTCCTTGATGTTCATTTGTAGTTTCAAGTTATTGTAATATGATAAGATGTCTGATATGGTTTCAATTATCTTAAATTTGTTGAGGCTTATTTTGTGTTGTACTATGTGGTCTATCTTTGAAAATGTTCCATGTGCATTAGAAAAAGAATGCATATTAGCTTCTTTGGGATGAAATGCTCTGTAAATATCAATTAAGTCCATTTGATCTAAGGTGTTATTCAATGCCACAATATCCTTCTCGATGCTTTGTTTTGACATTCTGTCTATTGATGATATTGGTTGTTAAAATCCCCTACAGTTTTCCTTGCTAGTGTTGCTCAAGGGATTGAGTGCTATCTGCAAACCAAGGAGTTACCAGTTCAATTTCCAGTCAGGGCATATGCCTGGGTTGTGGGCCAGGTCCCTTGTTTGGGATTTGTGAGAGGCAACCACACATCAATGTTTCAGCACCTCTCTTTCTCCCTCCCTTTCCCCACTCTCTAAAAATAAATACATAAAATATTAAAAAATAAAAAGCTCTACAATTACTGTAATTGCTTTTGATCTCCTTCTTAAAATTCTGTGTTATTTTCCTTTTGTATTTAGGTTCTCCTGTGTTAGGTGCAAATATGTTTAGAAGAGTTATACCTTTCTGTTGTATGACACCCGTATATATTAGTAGTGACCTTCTTTGTATCTTATTATGGCCTTTTTAAAAGTATATTTCATTTAATATAAGTATTGTGACCCTAGGTTTTTTGTTTGTTTTTAATATCCATTTGCTTGGGATGTTTTTTCTGTCTCTTCACTTTCTGTCTGTGTAGGTCTTTTGGTTGTAGGTGGGTCCCTTGTAGACAACATGCATGCAGATTATGTTTCTTCATCTATTCAGCTATTTTATGTTTTTTTAATTGGGGCTTTTTATGTATTTACATTTAAGGTAATTATTGATAGGTATTTTTAATTGCCATTTTTCCTTTTGTACTTGTGTTCTCTCTCTCTTTTTCTTCATTTTCTTAAAGCAGTCTCTTTGGTATCTCTTGAGATGCTGGTTTGGTGAAAATGTACTTTTATCATTTTTTTTTATCTGGTGAGCTCCTTATTTTCCACCCACTTTAAATGATAGTCTTGCTGGGTAAAGCAGTCTTGTTTGCAGGTCTTGTTTTTTCATTACTTGGAATGTTTCATGCCATTCTTTTCTTGCTCAACAGTATTTCTTTTGAGAAGTCAGCTGAAAGTCTTATTAAAACTCCTTTCTATATTACTAGCTGTTTCTCCATTGCTGTCTTTAAGATTCTGTCTTTGTCTTCAAATTTAATTATGATGTGTCTTGAAAGGGGCCTCTTTTGATTCATATTGATTGTGTCCTCTGTGCTTTCTGAATTTGCATAACTATTTCCCTCAGCAAGTTAGGGACATTTTTTTTTCTTCATTTCTTCAAACATGTTTTCTATACCTTGTTCCTTCTCTTATCCTTCTTGAAACACTATGGTGTGAATATTGTTATATTTTATGTCACCCTGCAGCTCCCTTAAACTATCTTCATTCTTTTTGAGTCTTTTTTGTTTTGTTGCACTGACTCGATAGGTTGTTCTAACTTGTCTTCCAACTCACTAATTCAATCCTCTGCTTCACCTAGCCTGCTTTTAATTTCTTCTAGTGTAATGTTCATTTCAGATGTTGTATTCTTCATTTATTCTTCGATCTTTTTCATAGATTCTATGTCCTTTTTCATGCTGATGTAGGTCCTGTTAAGGTCCTTGTAGTTCTCAATGAGTTCATTTAGTATCCTAAATGAACAATTTCTTTGAATTTTTTGTCTTATAAATTGCTTGCCTCAATCATTTAGCACTCTTTTGGGGGATATATCCTTATTTTTTGGTAGTTGGTTTGTCTTTGTTTTCCCATTTTTTCATGGCTTTTTTGTTTGTTTCTGTGTATTGTATTGATCTTCTTTGACTCCCAGTTTCATGGTGTGGCCTTTGTAGTAGGAGTCCTGTAGTACTCAGTAGTGTGGTCTCCATGAACTCTTGAGCTATACACTCTAGGGATATCCTTTATATGTTTTTGTGGACTCCCTTTTTGTAATTGGATTTAAGTTTTTTGGCTCATTCCTTGGTGTATTCACCCCTCTGGCTGTCTGACTGAGAGTCACCCCACCCCATGTCTCATATGCTGCTGTACAAGATCTGTTTGAATAAAACAAAGCAACTCAGCAAACAAAACCCACACCAGCAGAAATATCCCCTAACCACTACAGTGATACCAACAACAATAGAATTAAGATATACAAAAGTAGAAAGTTAATAAAATATTATACAAAAGGGAAAAAGAGCATGAGATGACTAACAGAATGAAACAATATTTACAGAGGGTTGGCAAAGGAGAAATAACAAGAATAGGGAATATAAACAAGATTATGGAAAGGAGAAATAGAATTTAACACATAAAAAGGTAGGGAATAGGGCAAGCTGGAGTAAGAGAAGAGAATAGTATGATATGAGATTTGGAGGGGGAAAAAGACAAAAATGAAATAATAGGAACCAAACTTCAGCAAAACATCCACCTCAGCAATATCCATGGCAAAGGTACAAAGATTGGTAAAGGTGAAAAGAAAATAGTAATAATATAAAAACAAATAAGAAAAGAAAAAAATGTTTGTGATATGTCTAAAGGAAAAGAAAACTAATTTTGATAGGACATGGAGAGGAAAAATAAGTGTAAGGTTTAGAAACCAAGTTAAGAAAGGGAGAAGATAAAATTTAAAATAAAAATAGGGCAGGAGGAAGCCAAGTGGAGCAAGACAGAAGAACAGTAAAATATGAGATTTAAAATAAAAAATAAATAGTGAATACCTAGGGATAGAATAGAAAAAATACAACAACAACCTCAATATCAATAAAATTCGAGCAAATATTAATAATGGTGGAATGACATAAGAAATGGATAAACATGTGAGATTACTAATGGAAAGAAAGATGGTTTTGAGAGGATGAAAGAAGGAGAAATAGTAAGGATGAGGAATAGCAACAACAAGGCATGGAAAGGGAAAAATGAAATTAAAGACATAAATAAGATAGAGAATGATGAATGCAAAATAGTGTAAGGGAAGGGAAGAGTAAAATATTATATTGGAATTAAAACTAACATAAAATAGTAAAAAATAAAGTATATGCAACAGACGAAAATAGTGAAATAACAGGAACAAAATCAAAGGTAAAGAAATAATGTTAAAAGGCTATGCAGGGGGAAATAGTGGAAATCATAAAAAAGGCTGGGGTGTGGGGAGTGTTGTGGGTAAATGGAAAGAACTGTAGAACAACAATAACAATGAAAAAATTATAATAAAATGAAATAAAAAGAAAATTATTATTTTTCACTACAAGGGCAACTTAATAGCTAGTTGATAGCTATGCTGTAGCCTCAGGCAAAAGGTCTATGTGACTTCCAGAGCATTCAGTGACTCAGGAAATAACCAGGGGAGGTAGCTCACCCTGGATATCTGTGTGTCATGGGAGATGCTTACCCTGACTAAAGAAGGCAGCCAAAGGAAATAAAAGATACATGCCAACTGGCAAATGTAGCACATTGTATGAGGGGCTGGATATAAATTCACATAGGAAGTTCTGGGTCAGCATTTAAAAATAAGTACAGACTGAGAGAGAAGGAGGAAGCTATGAATAAGGAGCTGTGAACTAGGGGGAATTCCACCATGACGGCTGAAAAAGAAGGGTAACAGCCATGTAGTTTGAAATGTCATAGAAGATCTGCCCCATCAGTCATGAGGTCAATAATAAATGGCAGCCATAAGGAAGGCAACCATGAGGAAAGAGCCATGAAATAGGGTGATTTAGATATGACATCTGGTGTATAAAGAAGTGCCAAGTGGTTTGAAGTAAGAAAGTGCCACACTGCTTTGGATTAAGAGCTAGAGTGAAAAAGGAGACCTCTGGGAAACCTGCTTGGAGAACATGGTGGCAGAGTGGATGGAGTTGTGTGGGGACCTGTCCAACCAAGCACAGATTAGTGGGAAATTCTTGGAATGCTACATTGTAACCAGGAATGCTGAGCTAAAGATTTCTACTTTTCTAAAAGTTAGTATTTCTGACTGGCATATTCTGAAACTGGCCTGTGCCATGTCCTCTTCCAACCATGTTGTCTGACAAGGTCTGAACGTGGAAAGAAGGAATTCAAGGAATCCATCTTCCTTGAAGAGAATGTGGCACACAAAGGAGGGTGGTAATTTTCCTGGAGATTGCTCTTAATAACTTCCTTGCTGATATTAATCATGGTCTTACTTTGTACCATGATTCCCATAAGAACAGGCCATGAGGAGAAAGAGGCTCGAAGTGAGTCAATGATTAATTTTGAGGGAAATTCTGAAGGGACAACTAATTCTCCCCAGACTACTGAATCATGCCCAAATTGTTTAAACAAGGTGTTTATAAACCTGAGTAAGAAATTATCCACGACTGTTCCCATAAAAGAACTTACTGTGGCTGGATTTCCTGTCTATCTCTCCTTACATGTTTGTTTTGGTGATCAAAAGGTGGTGGGATTGTTAGATATCTGTATTTCAGGTTTATTGATTCACATAATTCCAATGAAGTTGTACAAAATAATTTGACCAGAGAACAAAATCCCCTCTAATGAAATAGCCCCTAAATGTCTAAAAGTTGTTGGAGTAACAGCCCCTGCCTTACCTTGAATAGGAATATATATCAATTAGAATTAGATAGGCAAAGAAAAAAGAAAAGCTGGTTAGCTATTGCAAACTAAGTATGTAGAAACAATTGCCAGGGAGTCAGAGTCCATAGTACATAGAAAAACATTTTAGACAAAAAAGGTAGATAGCTAAGTTAGACATCACAAAGGCCTTATAATAAATTTCCTATAACCTCTACTCAATCTAGCATATCCTTTTTCTGAGACTTTAATAAACAATAAGACATTCAAACTCTTTACATACAGCTATTTCTAATTGTCTGATTTAAAAGGTTACTAGACTAGCGTGACCTAATATCTGGGTAAAAAATTGTCCTGCTTTGCCTAACCGCAAATGTTAATCACTACCAAAAATGAAAATATAAAAACCTGCTTGTACTTGCAATAAACAGAACAGAGCTTCACCATCCTTTGAGTCATGTTGTCATCTGTCTCCTATCGCCGACACCTTACCCACCTTTCAGGAACCCCTGGACCCAGCGGCAGCCAGACCATGGCAGGCCTGGGTTGGCAAAGGGGGCCAGGATTACATGTTTTGGGGTGTTTTAAAGGAAATGGAACTTAACAGCAGAAATCCACCATTTCTCTGAATTTGTATAACCTGTAAATAAACAACCCCTTTCTTTTTTCAGCAAACTCTTGGGTTGAGAGTCACACTTCTTAATAGTGGGCAGTCATACCCCACAGCTGTTTCAGAACAGCATAGGAGGGGTTCTGCAACAAAATTTCACACCAAACAATACAAAGTCTCTTATGCACTCCTCAGCTTCAAAAATTCACATCAAATAAGATTCTGTTGAGTGTTCCAGTCATGTGTCAGAAGATAAGTTGAAAATCTGCACTGGGGACATGAGCAAGTGGGCTCATCTTCCACTCAATTGGCCACCATCTTTCTCTTTCTTATTTTCTTTTTTTAAGATTTTATTTATTTATTTTTAGAGAGAGAAGAAGGGAGGGAGAAAGAGAGGTAGAGAAAAGTCAATGTGTGGCTACCTCTCACACGCTGCTTACCGGGGACCTGACCTGCAACCCAGGCATGTGCCCTGACTGGGAATCAATCTGGTGACCCTTTGGTTAGCAGGCCAGCACTCAATCCACTGAGCCACACCAGATAGGGCTGATTTTATTTTAAAGAACTTCATCCCTGGCATGTTTTCATTTAAGTTGCAGTCACAGTTCTTTGACTAGAGTTCTTTCTGGCAACAAGTGTGGAAGAGAAAGTCTTTACAGCTCATCTACTCTACAGAACTAAGTAGTATTTTGTCAGTTGGTGGTGGCTGTTAAGTGAAAAAAGATATTTCAAATATTGATTGACAGAAATCTCTTATTTATGCTTCATTTCCCAAATTCTGGCAGAACTCTTTGCTATTTTTGTTTCCACTTCCTGACCTTCCTTCCTTGCACAGATTCTTCAGCCAATTGCATGCAAACATACTTTAAAGAAGCAGGAAGACAAAATGGGTTAATGCATGAACTTCTTTACATTTCCAATTTTTCCTTGTGGTTCTATTACAAATTCTTGTTCTGTATCTTGAGAAATACACAGTGGTAAGAATTGAAATGATTCACTCTAAAAATTCTGACAAGATTGTTTTGAAATTATGTGTATATTCTTAATTGACATATGCTGATGAAGTCAGGAGGTCTCAGAATTCCTCACATCCTATGTCCTCTTTTCTTCTCTTTTCTCTCTTCTCTTGCCCTGGCCTTAATTCCCCTCACTGCATGCAATCGCCTTTCAATCCTTACCCTCCTCCTCTTCCCAAGGTTGTGGTACTGTCAGTAGCAGGGACAGAAGGCAGACACAGGAAAAAAAGATAGAAACTATGCATGTCTGGTTATATTTTAAGACAAATATATATGTTTGGACAGCACCCATTATTCTCTATTACCTATGTATTTTTTCATTTGATAAAAACTATCAAAAATTGGTTATATAAAAATCAAGAGTTGGCTTTATAAAAAGACTTAAGGCATGGGCCTAAAATAGTTACTAGACACTCTTTAGTTTGTGCAAGAGTTATATCCATTAAAATAGCAGCTAACATTTCTGGAGTGCCTAACATGACTAAGAACATTATGTACATTATTTTATAACAACATGATGAGAAAATTATCATTATTTCCATTTTGTGGATTAAAGTACTGAGGGTAAAAATGCTAATATAAATGGGCCAGATAAAACATAGCACAAATAATGTAGCTGTTATTTAAGCACATTTTTATTTGACTCCATAGTCAAGGCTCCAGAAACTATGGAATGTGTCTAAACTAAGTATACTGAAAATTCAACTGCTTTTTTAGATGTATAATACACTAGAGAGTATGCTGGGCAATATATTCACATAAACCCTGCTGAGATGAGTGTTACTGTTACTGGAATAGGGGCTTGGCCCAAAGCGGGACTGATCTGCTTAGGGCTGATTGGTAGTGTATGTGTGTATTCTTGACTTTGTTCAGAAAAGATCTCAAAATATGAGTCCAAGTGATTTTGAAGGTATATTTATTGAAGTTGGGGACAAATAAAAAAGTAAGAACTTAGGATAGAAGAAGCAACAAGAGAGAGCCTATGCAGGGCTTCTTTGGTTCTCCAAAAATATTATAGTAAAGAAATGAGCTTAGGTGAGGATGTTTTGACTTACTGAAAAGTCAGAGTAAAGAAGTCCTGGGAGAAGGGTTCAAGGGTTAGCCTGGGGTGAGCTGAGCTGCTACTGTCCATTTTTCTTGTGGTTGAAACTCTCATGGGGACCTTAGAGTTTAGAAGATGCATGTCTCTGGGGGAAGAAGAGAGGGGAAGGAAAGGCATGGGTGTGCTTCCAAGAGGGAGAGTGCAAGGTGAGACCTTTGTTTTTGAGGGTTTTTAAAGGACAGAAGTTTAGGGGAGGTCTGAGGGGAAAATCTCAATAGAATATTCATTAACTTTTCTGTGTGCATCCTTTCAGCCTCATGGTCTCTATTGATTGGTTGGCAAAGCAGGGATTCATTAGTCATCACATCTGGTCCTGGTGTCACCCACTTGATTTTGCTGCTTTTCTATGCCTAATGCTGAAATGCAACTGAGGCCTAGATGTTATCTTTGTGGAGGTGACCTTCTATATCTGGATGTAAATTGCTCAGCCAGTTTGTTCAGGTATCTGTCTCAGTTTCCCCATACTACTTGCCAAGGAGCTTTCTTAGCTTCTTATTATCTTGCTCATTAGTATCCCAATTTTTCATATAAAGAAAGTAATATAAGAAAAGGTAATGAAGATAATTATTATTAAAGCCATGATTTAAATCTAGGTTTTCTGTTCCTTTTAATAGTGCCACTGAGTGATATATAGATACTACTACACCAGTATATTGCTTGTCCATACATCCTGATACCAACATCTATAGATGTAAGGTATTTATAGAATCTCTGAATTCAGAGAAAAATATATAAAGAGATTATTATAAGAACTTGGCTTATGTAATTATGGATGCTGAGAAGTTCCAAAATCTGCAGTCAACAAACTGGAAACTCAGAACTGATGGTATAGTTCCAGTCTGAGTCCTGATACCTGAGAACCTAAAGAACTGATGGTGTGAATTCCAGTTCAATTCTGACTTTAAAGTTGGGAGAAGATCAATGTCTCAGCTAAAAACTAGACAGAAAGAAAAAATTCTCCCTTTCCTCACCTTTTTGTTCTATTCAGGCCTTCAGTGGATGGATGAGGCTCACTAGCATTGAATAAAGTAATCTGCTTCACTCAGTCTGTCCATTCAAATGTTAATCTAATCCAGAAATAGCCTGCTGACACACCCAAAATAATTTTAATCAAATATCTGATACTCTGTGGTTCAGTCAAGTTGACACATAAAATTAACCATTACAATCCATTTTCTTGAGACCCTGGTAAGGAATATACAGAATCTTAAAATAAAGAAATCTATAGGAATATATGAAGGTACTATTCTTTAAATTCAAAACTATTTCCAAGTTTATTCTTTTCATTGCTTCCACATCAAAACTCTTGGTGTAGACAAAGATTTCAGAGGTAAACTAATCCTAATATTTACCCAGTCCCCAAATCTCTTCCTCAATATTCTTCCCCTTAAAGACATGTAGTGACTGTAAACTCACTGTTATTCTAAGTGGCCCACTTCCTTTTCAGAAAGCATCATGATTGACAACTCTTTCTTATGATAAACAGTGTCTGACATTGTAAAAAGTCAAAGTTAAAAGAAATTTTAACTATCAACATAAATGTCCTTATTTTAGATCTATGACATTAACTGTTGTGGTATGAACATGATCAGCACTGACACTAGAAACCCAGTTCCTTTCACTTCTTCTCTAGTGCATTTCTACTGCAATGCATCTGCACTAATTAGTCCCAGATATGATAGTCTTCTGTCTGAAAAGTTTTCTGATTTTAGAAAAACAATATTTATTTATGTTCCCCACTTTTCCCCTACTTTCATTCTAGTCTTCCCCAGGGTAACATCCTCAGTTTCATGAGACATTTCTTATGTGACATAAATGTTGAAGGCACTCTTATCTCTTCCATGTGTTATGGGACCCTTTAAAACATAGTATTTAAATATGAACACACTATCCCTATGCAGAGTGCTGCAAAATTAGGCCTGCCACTTCACCTGCATGCAGCCTGAGATTACACTCATTTTTGTTAATTATATATTTTGCTTTAAGTCACAACTATTATTTACTTTATTTAGTTACCGGAAGTATAAGACAATATAATTATGTCTACCATATATGCATATCATATTTTCAACAAATTAAAATCTCTTGTTTCCATATCTAACACCCAACAGGTAAGTTTAACATTCTTTTTTTTTAAGATTTTATTTATTTATTTTTACAGATGGAAGGGAGAGAGAGAGAGAGGGAAGGGAGGGAGGGGGGAGAGAGAGAGAGAGAAACATCAATTTGCGGTTGCTGGGGGCCGTGGCCTGCAACCCATGCATGTGACCTGACTGGGAATGGAACCTGCGATGCTTTGGGTTCAAAGCTCATGCTCAATCCACTGAGCTATGCCAGCCAGGGCTCAAGTTTAACATTCTTAATTGTATAACTCCTCCCCCCCATGGAGGATATCATCAATGCCCTGATTCTAACAAGAAATAAAATATGTATTTACTAAGGTTAACATAAAAAGTAGTACCTGTATTATTACAGATCCAACAGTCCCTCTCCCAGTTTGAAATATGCTCCCCTCACCTCTTTTCAGGAGAATTTTTCAGCCTAAGACTCCCAATTGACTATTGGCAATAACCTATCTCAAAGGGTGAACAGAACATGAATGGATTAATAATGACTGAAGAAATTTGCACAATGGGATAGAAATTAAAGAAAGTGCCTAGTTAAAAAGGAAGAAAGTTTGAAGATTTTTTTTGAAAAAGCTATGAACTCTAAGCTTGAATGAATCCTTGAAGAAGGAATAAGAAACTAACAAAAATTCTTGGTACATTGTTTTTTGGACATCCAAGATGGTAGCAGAATAGCTGGCAGCTCCATTCATCTGCTCACAGACACAGACCATATTTGAAGTCAGAACACAAAGTGGAGAGTGAGTGAAAGTGTTTGTTAGTGAGTGCATATATGCATGTTAGTGTGGGGAGTGCATAGGAGTACACAGAAACTGGCCCACCAGTGGGGTACCCGGGGGCTGATGGCCTGGGCTTTCTAAGGACACTGCTAACATGGCTCAGCCCAGTACTGCTGACTGCATAGAGTTGGGATGGCTATAGATAATCTCAGGACCTGAAAACTACCAGGGCAGTGAGCGAAGGCATGACAGTGTTGGGGCCATTCAGAAACTCTTTTAAAAGAGGGGCTGTGGCACATCCTGAGGCTTGCAGGGACCAAGGTTCAAATGCCTATGCACCTGGTTAGGGTTCAGTGGCTTTACTAACTAAAAATACAGAGGCAGAGAATACACTGAAGGAAGGGGTGGACACAACCCAGCATGGCTTGTGAGTAGAGAGCAACTCAGAGTACAGAATTTGGGATGAATCTCCTGTGAGAGAATGGTAGGCTTGAATCTGGAAAGTAGGAGATGAATGCCTGGAGTTTGTTGTAATCAGCCATAGCTTTTCACAGACAGATGAACCAAATCCCCACTTGCAGGATTACATGCTTGGTGGATTGGTGAGGCCAGGCTCAGGAGTTTCCTACTTCATACATTTCCTCAGAGGAAAGAAGAAAAAACACCAATCAGACCTTTTGCCAGATACTACTTGCCAGGCACTATGTACCACAATGTTCATAGGCCCTGATTTACAAAACCCAGCAGAGCAGAGGAAAAAGAGACAGGTGCAACAATGCACTATATTCTCTCCTGCATAACTGTTTAACATTCAGTTCATACCTTTCAAGTTTGGGCATGATATGATATCAGGTTTTATAATATTGTTTATTTCTAATCTCATATATTGATTTTCCATTCTTACACTTCATATTACCTCCTCCCTACCTCTTCATATTTTTATTTTAAATTATATTTTCTCTCTTGCTACAACTGGTTTCCATTCTGCATTCTTACTATTGCTCCCCTCTCCAGACCCTCAAGACCATTTGTGATTATCATTAGTCATCTCACATTCCTTCTGATTCTTATTCTGTCCTGGCTGGTGTGGCTCAGTGCACTGAGTGCTGGCCTGTGAATGATAGGATAACCTAGGGCACATGCCTGGGTTGAGAGCCAGGTCCCTGGTTGAGGGCATATTAGAGGCAACCACACATTGATGTTTCTCTCCCTCTCTTTTTTGGTCTCTTCCCCTCTATAAAAAGAACTAAATAAAATCTTTAAAAACATTTTAAAACACCACTATTCTCTCTATACCTTGGGCATCATTGCTTATAGGTTGTGGATAAGGTAGTGGTCATTACATTTTTACAATCTTACTTCTAGAAAGTGACTATCTTTGTATTTCAAATCTCAAATTTCACCATTCCCCTCTACTACTCTATTTTGCCTTCCTCCTGCCCTTTCTTTTTTTCATTTTAAACATTATTTTTCCCCCTTTTCTTAGCTGTGTTTTCATCCCACACACTCAGTATTCCCTCTCTCTCAATTCTCTCAAAATAACTTATCTTTCCTCTGGACATCTCTTAAGCTCTTCTGTCTTTCTTTTGACCTGTATTTACCATCCTACCTATATAAATCTTAGTCATTAGTTCTTGATATTTCTGGGGTGGATATATATATATATATATATATATATATATATATATATTTGTAGATGTCTGTATTTTTCTCTCAATAGATATATAGACATATCTAAATTTTCTTTCAATTTCAGTTTTAACCTAATGCTGTACACTTTTTCTTTCTTATTCTATTCCACCTTCCCTCCTCCCTTATTAGTTAGAAAGAAAATTTTATTTATTTCCAGCTTTGCTTCTCTGTATTTCCTACTTTTATTATTGCTCCTCCCTCTACCTCACAAAATATATCTTCTTTCAGTTAGTCATCTCATATTCATTTTTCCTTTCTTATAAGAGTCTTAATCTTTTTATAACTTTAATATTGGCTCATTTGCAGTTGATAGTGAAATTGTGGGTGGGAGTTATTTTGTGGGTGTGTTTCCTTGGCTGTATGTTTTCTGTTATGGTAGCACCAGTGCAACACTACAAGACTTGGAGGGCAGAGAGACACTAAGTCAGTCAGAGGGAGGGGAATACCCACCAAAGAACAAACCAATAAGAACAAAAACCCAATTACAACTATAGATCCCACATAAAAGGCAAAAAGGTTAGTGCAAGAGCAACAAGATCCAGAGATCAAGGAGACTGCTCCACTGAGTCCCACAGGACTTCTACCTTGGAATATCACACCACAAAATCAGAAAGTCAAAGCAGTACTATCTAACAAACAAAAACAAACAAGGAGAGTCAGCAAAAATACAGAGAAAAAGGAACAATCCCTAGTCAAAAGAAAAGGAGGAATGTCCCCAAATATTGAGGAATCCCCAGATAGATTGTTAAATGAAATTGTAGAAATGACTATCGCACATCGAGTTCAATATAATGGTTATATGGATGATCAAGGAAATCAGAGAGAACTTCAAAGAACTACAGGGAAGACTCAAGAAACTTGCTGTGAGCTACACCAATATGAAAATATACAGAAAATATCAATAAGAGCCATAGGGAAAAGGAAAATACAATATATGAAAAGAAGAACACATAAGAATAAATTAAAAACTAGTTAGAATAAGTAGAGGATTAAGGCAGTGACCTGGATGACAAAGTAGAAAAAATTCTCACACAGAGCAACGCAATTGAAAAAGACTGAAAAAAAGAACAAAGAGTGGTTAACGAAGATGCAAGGCAACATGAAACATAATAATATCTCTACAACAGGGATACCAGACAGAGGAAGATGGCAGTGAGGTAGGAGGTAGAAAATTCCACTTCCCCCTACACACAGGAGAAATACCTAGCAGATATATGAAGGAATAGAGCAAACAGCCAGCAGTAACCCAGCATATATGAAAATATGAGACAAAAAATTATAGCAGACATTGAAATATGATACAAATAGGTGGAAATGAGAACACCAGGATACCAGCAAAAAGAGGAAACCCAACAATAAAAGAAACACCAACACATAACAACAGAAGACAGTGAAGGAGGAAGTGGAAGTCACATTAACCTCAATCCAGGATCTATCTGGAAATACAAATAAATAGTGGAGAAATTACCCAGAGCAAACAACTGAACAAGATCAAGAGAGAATCTTCAAAACCTCGTACACATGCAAGAACCAGCTTCAATGCAACCTGCCCAAAATAGCAAAATAAACTACAAGAGGTGGTGGACAGAGTGAACCTCAGTTAAGCAGCTGGTGGGAAGGACCCATCAAAGAAAGACTCAACAACAACCAAAACCCAAAGAGAAACAAAGAGACAACTTAAACATCAGTCCAAGACCAGTGAGCTCAGGAGATCAAGGAGACTGCACCACTGAATCTCACAAGAATTCTATCATAGAAATTCATACAATAAACCCAAGGAGCCAGAACAGATCAATTTAAGAAATGGAGGCTAACAAGAAGAGTCTCACAAACAATGGGAAGACAAAGAAACAATCCCCAAATTAAAGGAAAGGAGAAAGCCTAAGAAAGAAAGCTAAAAAAAAAATGGAGGCAACTCAACTATGAGATATTGAGTTCACAGCAATGGTTATCAGGAAGCTCAATGAGTTCACAGTGAATTACCCGAAATGATGGGGGAACTACAATGAATTCACTGCCAGCTATATGAACATGAAAAATGAAATAGAAACTATCAACAAGGGCCAAGAGGAAATGAAGAATACAATTTCTAAACTGAAGACCACAGTAGAAGGAATCAAAAACAGGATTGATGAAGCAGAAGACTGGATCCGTGAGCTGGAGGACAAAGTAGAAAAAAAAAAAAAACACCTAGAAAGAGCAAAAAAAAAAAAAAAAAAAAAAGAGGCTCAGAAAGAATGAAGAGGGATTAAGAGAAATGCAAGACAACATGAAATGTGATAATATCCATATAACAGGGATACCAGAAAAAGAGGAGCAAGGCATAGAAAACCTATTTTAAAAATTAATGATGGAAAACTTCCCTAATTTCAAGAGAGAAAAAGTCACACAAATCCAGGAAACACAGAGAGTCCCATTCAAGAGGAACCCAAAGAGGCCTATTTCAAGACACATCATAATTAAAATGCCAAAATTCCAAGACAGAGAGAGAATCTTAAAGGCAGCAAGGTAGAAATGAGAACTAGCATACAAGGGAGCCCCAAACGAGACTAGCATATGACTTCTAAAAGAAAACACTCCAAACCAGAAGAGAATGGCAAGAAATATTCCAAGCAACGGCAACCAAAGACCTGTAACCAAGCCTAGTTTACCCAGCAAGTCTATCAATCAAGATACAAGGCCAAAACAGGAGTTTCCCAGGCAAAAGAAGTCTGAAAGAATACACTTCCACCAAACCAGCTCTGCAAGAGATTCTAAAGGACTGCTTTAAGGAAAGGAAGGAAAAGAGAGGGCGGGGGGAGAGAGAGAGAGAGAGAGAGAAGGAGAGAGAGAGAAGGAGAGAGAGAGAGAGAGAGGAACACAGATATGTAAATGGCAATAAATAAGTACCTATCAATAATAACCTTAAACATAAATGGATTAAATGCTCCAATCAAAAAACATAGAATAGCTGAATGGATAAGAAAGCATGACCCACATATATGCTGCCTACAAGAGTCCCACTTCAGGACAAAAGGCCTACACAGCCTGAAAGTGAAGGGCTCGAAAAAAATTTCCCAAGCAAACAGACAAGAAAAAAAATCGGGATAGTAATACTCATATCAGATAAAATAGACTTCATAAAAGGGCCATAAAGAAAGAACCACAAGGTCAAGCCATAATACACAGGGGAAGATTCCATCAAGAAGACATAAACATTTTAAATATATATGCACCCAATATAGGAGCACCCAAATACAAAGGAAATCTTAGAGGACCTCAAGAAAAATATTGACAGCAACACAATTATAGTAGGGGATATTAACACCACCCTGTCAAAAATGGAAAGATGTTCTAAACAAAATATCAACAAAGATAGTGGCATTGAACAATGCTATAGATGAAATGGACTTAACTGATATATATGAGAGCCATTCATCCAAAGAAGCAAAATACACATTCTTTTTAAATGCATAGAGAACATTTTTTAAAGATAGACTACATGATAGGACACAAAACAAGCCTTGACAAGTTCAGGAAAAATGAAATCATATCAGCATTTTCTCTGACCAGAATGGAATGAAATTAGAAATGAGCCCCAAGGAAAAAAAACAAAACAAAACAATCAAAATCATGGAGATTGAATAAGATGCTATTTAAATAATGAAAGGATCAAGAATGAAATTATGGAAGAAATCAAAACATTTCTGAAAACAAATGAAAATGAACTCATAACAACTGAAAATTTATGGGACACAGTGAAGGCAGTCCTGAGAGGGAAGTTCATAGCAATACAGGCCCACCTAAAAAAGATAGAAACATTTCAAACAAAGAACCTAACCACATGCCTACAAGAACTTCAGGAACAACAAGAAAGACAGCTCAGCCCTGGCTGGCATAGCTCAGTGGATTGAGCACGGGCTGCCAACCAAAGTGTCATAGGTTCGATTCCCAGTCAGGATACATGCCTGTGTTTCAGGGCATGACCCCCAGCAACCACACATTGATGATTCTCTCTCTCTATCTCCCTCCCTTCCCTCTCTAAAAATAAATAAATAAAATCTTAAAAAAAGAAAGACAGCTCAGAGCAAGTAGAAGAAGGAAATAACCAAGATCAGAGCAAAATTAAAAGACATAGAGACTAAAAACACAATTCTATGCATCAATGAATCCAGGAGTTGGTTCTTTGAAAAGATAAACAAAATTGACAATTCTTTAAGCAAGTTCATCAAGAAAAAGAGAGAGGACCCAAATAAACACAATCAGAAATGAAAGAGGAGAGACAACACTGATACCACAGAAATACAAATAATTGTAATAAATTACTGCAAAGAACTGTTTGTCAAAAAATTGAAAACCTAGGTGAAATGGCAAAAATCC